>NC_045454.1:24187781-24212388 GCF_002776525.5 Piliocolobus tephrosceles | reverse complement strand
AGGAGGGAGGAGAGAAGAGGGGAAGGGAGAAAAGGGGAGGGGAGGGGAAAGGAGGGAGGAGGAGAGAGGAGGTGACAGAAGGGGGGGGAGGGGAGGGAAAGGGGAGGGAAAAGAAGAGTGGAGAGGAAGTCCAAGGTTTCTGGCCTGAGCACCTAGAGGGGTGGGAGTTGCCATCACTGAGACGGGGAAGCCGCGTATGTGTGTATGAGTGGTGCGTGGTGGGGCGGGTTAGGGTGGTGGAGGTGAGGTCTGCACATGGGAAGAGATATTCACACCGAGACACAGCAGAGACCAAACCAGGACACTTCATTACCAGTCATTAGGTGTTCTTGGTAATTAAGCCATGCATAAGGAAATCAACAAATGTCTCCTTCCCCATTAGCATGGTACAGGCCACCCCGTGGACCCCGAGGGAGATGGTTAAAGTCCTGGCTCCACAGTGGGAGGCCTGGGTGCTATGGAACCTGTGAGAACACAGCCTGGGAAGCCCTCTGAGGCTCGGGACTGCGCCTCATGACTTCTGAACCCGAAGTGGCCACAGTGACTCGGAACACCGCCCCCTCCTGGGCCCTCTTCAGGACCTGTCCGTGGCTGTCTGTGAGCAGGGCCAGCTGGGCACCGAGTGGGGCCCAGGTCTGGATGCAGGGGGACACGCACCCAGCTGTCGGCGCTGCTGATCGTTCTTCAGTGTGGCCAAGGGTGTCAGCCCCTCTGGCATGCGGTCGTAGAGCTGGGACAGGCACTTCTCCTGGTGGTCCAGATCCGTGCCTGGCTTCACTGCAAAGAGAACCACAGGTTAAATCCCCTCTCATGGACCTGGCCCCAGACCCACATAGAGATTTCTCTTTCCACCACGTCTCCTGCTTCCTTTCTTCTGCAGTTTCACAAGGCATTTGGGATCATGGGTCTCCTTTCTGCCCCTGGCCACACCCCAGGCAGTCTGGCCCTCCAGCCTTTTCTTCCTTTGAGACAGTCTCACTCTGTCACTCAGGGTGGCATGTGGTCTCACTCTGTCACCCAGGCCAGAGTGCAATGGCGCAATCATAGTTCACTGCAGCCTTGAAGTCCTGGGCGCAAGTGATCCTCCCACCTCAGCTTCCTGAGTAGCTAGGACTACAGACATGTACCACTACATGCCGGGCTAATTTTTAAAATTTTTTGTAAAGGTTTGTAAACTTGCTGTGTTGCCCAGGCTGGTCTCAAACCCCTGGGTTCAAGCGATCCTCCTGCTTCAGCCTCCCAAAGTGCTGGGATCAAATGTGTGAGCCACCATGCCCGGCTACCCCAAAGCTCTTGCTCATTGGGACCAGCCAGACTCCAGAGGTTCATAACTTTATAATTTTTTATTTTTTGAGATGGAGTCTTGCTCTGTCGCCCAGGCTGGGGTACAGAGATGTGACCTCGGCTCACTGCAATCTCCACCTCCTGGGTTCAAGCAATTCTGCCTCAACCTCCCGAGTAGCTGGGATTACAGGTGCGTGCCTCCACGCCTGGCTAAATTTTGTATTTTTAGTAGAAACGAGGTTTCAGCATCTTGGCCAGGCTGGTCTCGAACTCCTGACCTCATGATCCACCCGTCTCGGCCTCCCAAAGTGCTGGGATTATAGGCGTGAGCCACCACGCCCAGCGATGTTCATAATTTGACCCTGAGCCCCAACACACTACCTCCTCCGACTCACCCACCACACAGAACCTCCTAGCGTAGCCCAGACCCCATGCCTGGCCTGCACCCCTCTGCAGGCCTGCACACCAGCAGCAGAGCCCCTTCCTGCTTCAACCGTACCCTCCCTGGTGCGCATCCTGCTCTCAAACCTCACAAAACCACTCTCCACTTCCCCAGCACCCTCAGCCTCTGTTCCTGTGCTCACTCTCCTCCCGCTAGGCTGACCCTTCCCTCCTGTGCAGATGGAAAAGTTGAACTCAAATGTCACCACCTCTGAGAAGCCATCCATGACTGCACCACGGAGTCCACCTGCTGCCGCATTTGTGTTTCTGTAGCAATCACCGAAGCACTATATGGTACTTCTATTTGTTTCCACATCTTATCTCGCCTAATAGACTACATAGTACTAGGAGCGGTAGCTCACACTTTCAGAGAACCTACAGTATACAAAGCATTATTGAGCTTTGCGCACAGGCCCTTCATTTTCATGACAGCCTGTGAGGTAGGCTCTCTCCATATACCCATTTTACAGATGAGAAAATCGAGGTAGAAGACAGTTAAGTAACTTGCCAAAGGTCATACAGCTCATTCATGGCAGAGCTGAGATACGAACCCAGGAAGTCTGGCTCCAGAGGCTGTCTTTTTAATCCTCAGGAGGCTGCCTGGATTAGTATTCATTACATCAAAAATCCCTGGCCAGGCACCGTGGCTCATGCCTGTAATCCCAATACTTTGGGAAGGCCAAGGCAGGACAATTGCTTGAGGCCAGGAGTTTGAAACCAACCTAGGCAACATAGTGAGACTCCATCTCTACCAAAAAAAAATTTTTTTTTTTAATTAACTGGTGTAGTGGCATGTGCCTGTAGTCCCAGCTACTCAGGAGGCTGAAGTGGGAGGATCACTTGAGCCCAGGAGTTCAAGAAGGCAGTGAGCCATGATCATACTGCTGCACTCCAGCCCCATCTCTAAAAATAAATTAAATTAAATTAAATTAAATTAAATTAAATTAAATTAAAATTCTGATCATCACAGACTTTTTTTGCATTGATTTTTATTTTATTACTATTATTGTTTTTGAGATGGAGTCTTGCTCTCTCGCCCAGGCTGGAGTGCGGCGCAGTCTCGGCTCACTGCAACCTCTACCTCCCCGGCTCAAGCCATTCTCTTGCCTTAGTCACCTGAGAAGCTAGGATTAGAGGCACGCGCCATGCCTGGCTAATTCTTGTACTTTTAATAGAGACGGGGGTTTCACCATGTTGGCCAGGCTGGTCTCGAACTCCTGACCTCAAATGATCTGCCTGCCTTGGCTTCCCAGAGTGCTGGGATTACAGGCATGAGCCACTGCACCCAGCCTGCATTAATTTTGATTCTTTTAAAATATTACCTTAAAATGTTACTTATCTTGATGCCAGCATTTTTGGCATTCTGGTAGATTCTAAATTCCAGGTGAAAATTCATCCTCTTGCACCCAGGCCAAATTAAAGGTGCCTCCTCTTCCTCCCTCCGAAGGAGCTTATAACCCCTAACCCCAGCATGGCCTGTGTGGCAGCTGCCTCAGTCATGGGTCATTCCCATCCTCTGCCTTCCGCCTGTGAGCATTTCCAGGGAAGGCAGTTAGCTCTCACTCAGCTCAGAATCACCCCTGGGGCAGCTGGACCACAGCCCTGGCCAAACCCCCGAATGCCCCAGGCCTTACCCTGGTGGTCGATGAGGAGGATGGCAGTGAAGTAGTGGGCCAGGGCTGCGTAGTGGTGGCCCTTCACGCAAGCCAAGCTGGCCCAGGAGTAGGGGATGTTCTCTTTCACCGGCACCTGGCTCATGGCTGCGTGCAGCTGCTGGTAGACCTCTCCCACCTGAAATAGAAGGGGCACTGGGAGGAGGCAGCCTGACACAAGGGCCCTCATGAACCCATTTGCAGAGAAAGAGCTCTTTCTTCTTCCCATGCAACAGCCCCTGCCAGGGGCTGCTCCAGAATCTGGGAGCAACTCCAAGCAACCCCTCGTTCTGTCATTGTCGCAGTTAACAGAGGGATCAGACTGCTGTCATTATGCTGGTTTTTAGGTTAAGCTGCAGATGGAATCAGTGATCCGTATCTGAAACACCAACACTGGCCAAGAAAACTCAAGCCAGCAGTACTGGCCGGAGCTGGCACAATGCCCAGGTCACAGGCAAGCTCCCGTGGGAAGGCCCTGCTACTTCCAGTGCTCCTGTGCCAGCATCTCCTGCCCACTCCCGAAAGTCACAGGAACCAGGGAGTCTTACCTTGGCAGCCTCCTGAGCCACCTTCACCAGCATGAAGAATTCATTTCGGATCCCGGGAAGGCTGATTTTCTCAAACACGCTTTCTTGGGCTTGGGCAAGCATCATTTTGACGAGCACGCTGAGCATGGCAGGGCTCATGTCGTAACTTGGAGTATGGGTAAATGTCTCTTTCAGGTAGTTTAAAACCCCTAAAAGTGGAAAATGTTTTGCCCATTAGTTCGGGTTCATATTTACTTCATCACGTTGCTGTAGAGAAAGACAGGAGGCCAGGTGCGGTGGCTCATGCCCGTAATCCCAACGCTTTGGGAGGCTGAAGCGAGCAGATCACTTGTGTCAGGAATTTAAGATCAGTGTGGCCAACATGGTGAAACCCTGTCTCTATAAAAAATGCAAAAATTAGCTGGGCATGGTGGCGTGTGCCTGTAGTCTCAGCTCCTCTGGAGGCTGAGGCAGGAGGATCACTTGAGCCCAGGAGGCAGAGGTTGCAGTGAGCTGAGATCTCACCACTGCACTCCAGCCTGGGTAGCAGAGCAAGACTCCGTCTCCAAAAAAAAAAAGGAAATAAAGAACCGGTGTCCTACAACATATTAAAAAATCTGATTCTTAATTATATGGTCCAGCAATTCTACGCCTACATATATCCCCAAACAATTGAAAGTGGGAGCTTAAATGACACTTGAACACCCGTGTTAATAGCAACATTATTCCCAAGAGCTGAAAAGTGGAAACCACCCAGACGTCCACGAGCGGATGAATGATTAAACACAATGTGGCCTATCCATACAATGGAATTATTTTTCAGCCTTAAAAAGGAATGAAATTCTGACACATGCTACAGTGTAAATAAGGACATTATGCTAAGTGAAACAAGCCAGTCAGAAAAGGACCAATATTGTAGGATTCCATTTAGATAAGGTATCCGGAATAGTCAAATTCACAGAAACAGAAAGGAGAACAGAGGTTAGCTGGGGCTGGGAAAGGGGGCAATGGGAAGTTATTGCTTAACTGAGTACAGAGCTTCGCTTTGGATGATGAAAAAGTTCCGGAGAGAGCTGGGCGCAGGCACTGCCGCCTGTAATCCCAGCTACAAGGGAGGCTGAGGTGGGAGGGTTGCTTGACGTTAAGAGTTCAAGACCAGCCTGGGCAACATACTGAGACCTCCATCTCTTAAAATATATATACTTTTTAAAAATGTATTTATTTGGCCGGGCGCGGTGGCTTGCATCTGTAATCCCAGCATTTTGGGAGGCCGAGGCAGGTGGATCACGAGGTCAAGAGATCGAGACCATCCTGGCCAACATGGTGAAACCTCATCTCTATTAAAAATATAAAAATTAGCTGGGCATGGTGGTGGGCGCCTGTAGTCCCAGCTACTCGGGAGGCTGAGGCAAGAGAATCACTTGTACCCAGGAGGCGGAGGTTGCAGTGAGCTGAGATCAATCAATCCATTGCATTCCAGCCTGAGCAACAGAGTGAGGCGCCATCTCAAAAAAGCAAAAATGTATTTATTTTATTTATTTTCGAGACAAGGTTACACTCTGTTGCCCAGACTGGAGTGCAGTGGCATGATCACGGCTCACTGCAGCCTCAAACTCCTGGGCTCAAGTGGTCCTCCCACCTCAGTCTCCTGAAGAGCTGGGACTACAGCCATGCACCATCCCACATCCAGCTAATTTAAAAATTTTTTGTACAGATGGGGTCTCCCTATGTTGCCCAGGCTGGTCTCCAACTCCTGGATTCAAGTGATCCTCCTAACTCAGCCTCCCAAAGTGCTGGGATTACAGGTGTGAGCCACCTTGCCTAACCAACAAAAACTTTTAACTTCTGGAGATGGTTAGTGGTAATGGCTGCACAACACTATGAATGTACAAATGCACTTAATACCATTGAACTGCACACTTAAAAATGGTTAAAATGTGCTTCTGGTTGGCAGGATAATTTTTAAACTTTAAAAATGTAAGATAATCATTAAAATGATAATTTTATGTTCTAAGTTATGTTACTATAATAAAAAAAACTGGTTAAAATAGTACATTTTTGGGAGGCTGAGGCAGGAGAATGGCGTAAACCCAGGAGGCGGAGCTTGCAGTGAGCTGAGATCCGGCCACTGCACTCCAGCCTGGGCGACACAGCAAGACTCTGTCTCAAAAAATAAAAAAAAAAAAAGTACATTTTAAGTTATATATGTATATTTTAACACAATTTATTTATTTATTTATTTATTTTTTGGAGACATAGTCTCATTCTAATGCCCAGGCTGGAGTGCAGTGGCATGATTTTGACTCACTGCAACCTCCACCTCCCAGGTTCAAGCGATCCTTCTGCCTCAGCCACCCAAGTAGCGGGGATTACAGGTGCCCAACACCACCCCCGGCTAATTTTTGTATTTTTAGTACAGACAGCGTTTCACCATGTTGGCCAGGTTGGTCTTGAACTCCTGACCTCAGGTGATCTGCCTGCCTCAGCCACCCAAAGTGCTGGGATAACAGGCGTTAGCCACCCCACCCAGCCTTTTAACCCAATTTTTAAAAAACTGGCTTATCTTCCAAAACACTTGCATCTCTATTAGAGTAAAGAAACCAGCCTGCTCCCCACAACTCGTGTCACCTGGGACAAAATTCCATCACAACAGTCATGGAGGTGAAAGCAGAGAGCAGGCAGAAGGACTGAGGGGCTCACAGGGGGCCAGGCTCACACATAAGATCTGAGTCATTCAGCAGTCCAGGGCTTTTCCCCTGGACCTCAAGAAAGATCTATTCTGGCTAAGCGCGGCGGTTTATGCCTGTAATCCCAGCATTTTGGGAGGCCGAGGCGGGCGGATCACCCGAGGTCAGGAGTTCGAGACCAGCCTGGCCAACGTGGCAAAACCCTGTCTCTACTAAAATTATAAAAATTAGCCAGCCATGATGGTACACACCTATAATCCCAGCTACTCAGGAGACTGAGGTAGGAGAATCGCTCGAGCCCGGGAGGCGGAGGTTGCAGTGAGCCAAGATCTCACCACTGTACTCCAGCCTGGGCGACAGAGTGAGATTCTGCCTCAAAAACAAAAACAAAAACAAAAACAAAAACAAAAAAAACTCTATCCCTCTGCTCCAATGGAAATTTTCACATTGCAGCCCTCCACTGACTTCTCTATAGTTTAGTAAATTAACTGTCCAAAGCACTAATTGACAATCAATCTGGAAGTGAAATAGAACCTCTGATATGAGTCCCATCCAACTGGTTCCTCTGGTTTTGTTGCTGAGCAAAAAAAAAAAAATCACCCTGCAGAGGGATGGCACCTGCTGTTTTGAGCTGTGAGCTCCCTGGGGGTTCCCTCACACACCCCACTGTTCTCCCGCTTGCTTCATTTTGTCTATAGTTTGTCTCCATTGCTGTAATCTCAGAGACAGGACACAGCGTGCCTGACCAAGATTCCTCAGAAAGATGAGTCCAGAAAAAAGATTTACAGCAAAAGAAATCAACTCGTACTTGGAATCTTAGCATATCGCTTCATCCCAAGAGACCAATCTTTTATTTTTTTAAATTAATTAATTAATTATTTTTTGAGACAGGGTCTTGCTCTGTCGCCCAGGCTGGAGTGCAATGGCATGATCTTGGCTTACCACAACCTCAGCTGATCCTTCCATCTCAGCCTCCCAAGTAGCTGAGCCTACAGGCATGCACCACCAGGCCCAGCTAATTTTTGTACTTTTTGTAGATACTGAGTTTTGCCTTGTTGCCCAGGTTGATCTCAAATTCCTGGACTCCAGCAATCCACCCACCTCAGCTTCTTAAAGTGCTGGGACTACAGGCATGACCCACCGTGCCCAGCCTATATTTTTAGTTTAAAAAAAAAAAATTATTTTTAGGGACGGAGTCTTACTCTGTCACGCAGGCTAGAGTGCAGTGATGCAATCATAGCTCACTGCAGCCTCAAACTCCTGGGCTTAAGTGATCCTCCCATCTTAGCCTCTGGAGTAGATGGAACTATGGGTGGACACCACCACGCCTGGCTAATTTTTAAATATTTTGTAGAGACGGGGTCTTCCTGTGTGGCCCAGGCTGGTAGGACCAATCATTGTAACATCAGAAATTTCACAATGAGTCAAAGTGGCAAAGCTATGGTTCTTCACAAGCTTGCAGGGCAAAGTGATATCAAACAATGATCCATACAGATGGACGGGGATCACACCCCAAAGCAGAAAGTCGATGATCAGCCCAGAAGGCAAGACGCTATAGAGCTAGCCTGGTGACCACACGGCAGTCTACACTGTGCCCTGCTCTTGCATCCATCCCCACGCGTAGTCTGACCCAGATACAGGCCCTGCTATGGGGCAGCAAGGCAGAACCCGCAGGCACGTGTGAGCTGGGCCAGGCTCACTCACAGCACTGGGTCTGGTGACCTGGTCCTCCATAGGTGTAAGCACTAGGCTGCTTTTCTCCTCGACCCCGCACCTCATTCTCACGCTAAGATTACCTGAGGTCAGGAGTTTGAGACCACCCTGGCCAACATGGCAAAATCTCATCTCTACTAAAACTACAAAAATTAGCCGGGCATGGTGGCAGGCGCTTGTAATCCCAGCTACTTGGGAGGCTGAGGCAGAAGAATTGCTTGAACCCAGTAGGCAGAGGTTGTAGTGAGCAGAGACCGTGCCACCGTACTCCAGCCTGGGTGACAACAGCAAGACTCTATCTCAAAAATAAATAAATAAATAAAATAACAAAAGACGGTTCCCAGAAGAAGGGAACTGAGCTATGAGACATCCTTTGAATGCATCACTTGACAAAGGGCTGAGAACACCCACTTCATGCAGGAGAAGTTGGCAGAATGCAAGTGATATAAAGGCACGGAGGGGCCGGGCACAGTGGCTCACACCTGTAATCCCATCATTTTGAGAGGCTGAGGCGGGCAGATCACCTGAGGTCAGGAGTTTGAGACCAGCCTGACCAGCATGGCGAAACCCTGTCTCTACTAAAAGTACAAAAATTAGCCAGGCATGGTGGTGAGTGCCTGTAATCCCAGCTACTCAGGAGGCCCAGCTAATTTTTGTACTTTTTGTAGATACTGAGTTTCGCCTTGTTGCCCGGGCTGATCTCAAATTCCTGGGCTCCAGCAATCCACCCACCTCAACCTCCTAAAGTGCTAGGATTACAGGCATGAGCCACCATGCCTGGCCTATTTTTTAATTAAAAAAAAATTAATTAAAAAATAAATTTAACTGAAAAAAATCAGGAGGCTGAGGCAGGAGAATCACGTGAAACCGGAAGGTGGAGGTTGGCACGGAGAGTAATACGTACTGATAAGGTACACCTGATACAAGAAAAAGACACCTACAGTTTCACTATTTGGGGAAAGTTACTCTGCTCTTCATGACAATGTTGAAAGAAACAGCTATGCACTGCCATCCCAGGGGCCACTTGTCTGGAAAAGATTAATCGTCAGCCACAGGATTCACCATGTACATCAGCCATCCCAGACTGAGGTCTGAACCACCGAGCAAGTTTCTTAATGGGAAGTTACACCAGAGCTGGAGACTGGTCTGGCCCTTGCGGGGGATGACCTGTAGACCCTCTTCAGTAAGGGGTCCCCTGGTGTCACCAGGTGGGGCCAAGGCTATGTCTGGTCAGCCCTGGAGGAGACATACCTGCGGCTCTCTGAAAGGCGTCTATGGCATTCTCCAGCCCAGCCTGCGTCTGCCGATCACACCGGGTCCCGATCTGGGTGTAGAGGGCCCCAGTGTTGAACAGGACACTGGCCTTCTCCAGCAGCAGGTTCTGCTGGCTGACCGGAACCCCAGTGAGGGAGTCATACCTATGTGAAAGAAATGCATTCTGAGAATACACATTACTTGGCTAGTTAATGTTACTTTTGGATGCAAGTGGAAAACATTTTTTTTTTTTTAAGAGTCAGGATCTCACTCTGTTGCCCAGGCTGGAGTGCAGTGGTGTCATCACAGCTTACTGCTGCCTCCAACTTTAGGGCTCAATTGATCCTCTCACCACAGTCTCAAAAGAATAGCTGGGATTACTACAGGTGCATGCCACCATACCTGCCGATTGTTTTTTTTTTTTTGAATTTTTGTAGAGATGCGGTCTTACTATGTTACCCAAACTGCTGTCAAACCCCTGGGTTGGCCAGGCGCGGTAGCTCACACCTGTAATCCCAGCACTTTGGGAGGCCAAGAAAGGTGGATCACCTGAGATCAGGAGTTCGAGACCTGCCTGGCCAACATGGTGAAACCCAATCTCCACTAAAAATACAAAAATTAGCCGGGCATGGTGGCGGGCGCCTGTAATCCCAGCTACTCAGAAGACTGAGGTGGGAGAATCGCTTGAACCCAAGAGGTGGAGGTTGCAGTGAGCCGAGATGGCACCACTGTGCTCCAACCTGGGCAGCAACAACGACAAAACTCATTTCTTCAATAAAATTCAAGAATGCACATGCACTGAGGCTTTTGTTTCCAAGCAAGATGACAGCACTAATCACACTGACCACCACAGCCACACACAAAAATATCTGACAGGGTAACTGGATAAACACACCATGGGACATTCAGACAATGGAATATTACTCAGCACTAAAAATGGAGAAATGCACCAGCAAGCCATGAAAAGATGCAGAGGATACGTTACTAAGTGAAAGAGCCAACCTGAACATTGCTACCTACTGCACAGGACGCTGTATGATTCCAACGTTCTGAAAAGCCAAAACCCTGGAGACAGAAGAAAGATCGGGGTTGCTAGGACTTAGGGGGAGGGAGGAAGGAACAGGCAGAGCACAGAGGATTTTTCCAGCAGTGAAACTCTTCTGTATGACACTGCAAAGGTGGATCACTGTCATTCTATGTTGGCCAAAAGCCACAGAATACACAAGTGCAAGAATGAACCCTAATGGAAACTATGGACTCTGGGTGATAATCATGTGCCAGGTAAGTTCCTCGATTATAAAAATTAAAAAAATTAAAAAAAAATTTAAAAAATAAAAAAAAAAAGGGCCGGGTGCAGTGGCTCACACCTGTAATCCCAGCACTTTGGGAGGCCGAGGCAGGGAGATCATGAGGCCAGGGATTGAGACCAGCCTGGCCAACATGGTGAAACCCCTTCTCTACTAAAAATACAAAAATTAGCCAGGCATGGTGGGGCACACCTGTAGTCCCAGCTACTCAGGAGGCTGAGGCAGAACAATCACTTGAAACCAGGAGGCGGAAGTTGCAGTGAGCCAAGATCGCGCCACTGCACTCCAGCCTGGGCGAAAGAGTGAGACTCTGTCTCAAAAAAAAAAAAAAAAAAAAAAGGTACCAGGCTGGTGCAGTGGCTCATGCCCATAATCCTAGTACTTTGGGAGGCTGAAGTGGGCAGACAGCTTGAGTCCAGGAGTTGGAGACCAGCCTGGGCAACACAATAAGACCCAGTCTCTGTAAGGAAGAAAAATGTGCCACTCTAAATAATAAAGCCTACCTTTAAAAAACAATTTTGGGCCAGGTATGGTGGCTCACACCTGTAATTCCAGCACTTTAGAAGCCAAGGCTGGTGGATGCCTTGAGCTAAGGAGTTTGAGACCAGCCTGGGCAACATAGTGAAACCCTGTCTCTACCAAGAATACATGGTGGTGGCATGTACCTTTAATCCCAGCTACTTGGGAGGCTGAGGTGGGAAGATGGCTTGATACTGAGAGGCAGAGGTTGAGAGGTTGAAGTGAGCTGAGATCACACCACTACACTCCAGCCTGGGTGACAGAGTGAGACTCCGTCTCCCAAAAAAAAAAAAAAAAAAAAAAAGGTGTGTATATATACACACACACATATATACGTGTGTGTGTGTGTGTGTGTATATGGCTTCTCCTAAATGAAATATGGCAATTACTAACCCCTCATAATTCTTTCTGAAATCTAAAAACTCAGGATTTGTTTTAATTTGTTTGACTTTTTTACTTTTTCGTTTTTTTTTTTTTTTTTTTTTTGAGACGGAGTCTCGCTCTGTCGCCCAGGCTGGAGTGCAGTGGCCGGATCTCAGCTCACTGCAAGCTCCGTCTCCCGGGTTTACGCCATTCTCCTGCCTCAGCCTCCCGAGTAGCTGGGACTACAGGCGCCCGCCACCTTGCCCGGCTAGTTTTTTGTGTTTTTTAGTAGAGACGGGGTTTCACCCGGTTAGCCAGGATGGTCTTGATCTCCTGACCTTGTGATCCGCCCATCTCGGCCTCCCAAAGTGCTGGGATTACAGGCTTGAGCCACCGCGCCCGGCCTGACTTTTTTGCTTTTTCTAAGTCTCACTCCATTGCCTGGGCTGGAGTACAGTGACATGATCGACTCACTGCAGCCTCGACCTCCTGGGCTTAGGTGATCCTCTCATCTGAACCTCCCAAGTAGATGGGACTAGAGGCACACACCACCCACGCCTGGCCAATTTTCTCTAATTGTTTTGTAGAGATGAGGTCTCACTGTGTTGCCTAGACTGGTCTCAAACTCCTGGGCTCAAGTGATCCACCCACCTTGGCCTCCCAACATGCTAGAATTCCGGATGTGAGCCACCACACCCAGTCTAGGACTTGTTTTATTTATTTATTTATTTTTATTTTTACAGACAGAGTTTTGCTCTTTCGCCCAGGCTAGAGTGCAGCGGCACCATCTTGGCTCACTGCAGCTTCCGCTTCCCAGGTTCAAGCAATTCTCCTTCCTGCCTCAGCCTCCCACGTAGCTGGGATTACAGGCACCCCCCACCACGCCCGGCTAATTTTTGTATTTTTAGTAGAGACAGGGTTTCGCCATGTTGGTCAGGCTGGTCTCAAACTCTTGACCTTAGGTGATTCACCCACCTCGGCCTCCCAAAGTGCTAGGATTACAGGCATGAGCCACCGCACCTGGCCCTAGGACTTGTTTTAAAGTTTACTCATGAACCAAGGGGTGAGCAGACAGCTTCTCCCTAATTCATGACTAAGGAGAAACCACCTTTCGCTTTTTGGCCATGCAGACAGCCTGGTGCATTGTTATGCAAAGTCATCCCGCTTTCCTTTGCTTTACATGAGGAAGGCATCAGTAGCCATCCATCGGCTGTAGAAATATTCGATTCTGATACACCCCTGACCTTCTAGGATGTGTTCTCCTTTCACTGACACTCCTAACGACACTCAGAGAAGGGGTGTAGCATTTCCAAAGTACTTTAGGTATGGGTTTTTTTTTTTTTTTTTTTTTGACAGAGTCTCACTCTGTCACCCAGGCTGGAGTGCAGTGGCGCGATCTTGGCTCACTGCAACCTCTGCCTCCCGGGTTCAAGCGATTCTCCGCCTCAGCCTCCCAAGTAGCTGGGACTACAGGCATGCGCAACCATGCCCGGCTAATTTTTGTATTTTTCAGTAGAAGCAGAGTTTCACCATATTGGACAGGCTGGTCTCGAACTCCTGACCTCGTGATCTGCCTGCCTCAGCCTCCCAAAGTGCTGGGATTACAGGTGTGAACCACCGCGCCCAGCCTTTTTTTTCCTGTTTGAAACAGGGTTTCACTCCTATCACCCAGGCTGGAGTGCGGTGGTGCGATCTCGGCTCACTGCAACCTCTTCCTCCTGGGCTCAAGTGATTCTCCCGCCTCAGCCTCACAAGTAGCTGGGACTACAGGTGCATACCATCGTATCCAGCAAATTTTTGTACTGTTTGTAGATAGGGGGTTTTGCCATGTTGCCCAGGCTGGTCTCAAATTCCTGGGCTCAAGTGATCTGCCTGCCTCAGCCTCCCAAAGTGTTGGTATTATAGGCGTAAGCCACTGTACCCGGCCTCCCAAGTATTTAAACTATACTAATCTTTGAAAATACCAATTGAGTCTATGGTCATACCACCCTGATGTGCCTTATCTTGTCTGAAAATACCAATTGTGGAGAAGAATCAAATGTTCTACTTCCATTTTTTAAATCTGATCTAAGCTGAGTGAGTAGCTCATGCCTATAGTCCCAGCTACTCAGGAGGCTGAGGCAGAAATATCACCTGAGCCCGGGAATTCAAGACTAGCCTGGGCAACATAGCGAGACCCCGTTTCAAAAGAAACCTGATCTATTTCTGTTGGTGCTTTTGTCTCACTGGACAACACCTGATTTTCTCTATTTCCCTCTCTCTCTCTCTCACTCACACATACACATGCATGCCCCCACTGTCCAATCTGAGACAAGAATCTTGCTTCTGGCTAATTCCACTTCAGAGCCCCGTGCTTCCCCAGTGATACAACAAGCAAGAAAAATGTCTCTTCTTGGCTCGCTTGTTCTGAGAAGCAAGAGGCCACAGTCTGTTGGAGCTATCTCCCCACAGATCACCTTCATAAATAAATACCAATGTATTGACATATTTTTAGACTTCCCCAGATAAATGCTAGATAGGAAAGGGGGCTGAGGTGCACAGGGGCGCCCACAGAGGGGCGTCTGTGATGCTGAGGCTCCGTGACACATGAAGCTTCAGCACAGACCTCAGGCACTTACCAGGTGAACAGGAGTCCCATCTGCCGCGTGGGTGGAAAGAATCGACTCTCGACAAAACCCAGCTGGATGAAGTATGTCATCAGCAGTTCCACCCCGGCCTCATCCCGGCTGGGCGTCCGACAAGCCTGCAAAGAAAAGAACCCCAGAGGGCATAGGCAGAGGAGGACACAGCTGACGGACCTTCCTGGAAGGTGCCCTGCACACACCAGCAGGTAACCTGTAACTATTTCTGCAGTATGATGACATCACTGCTGCCACTGTAAACTCTAGGAGGGGTAGAAAGAACCTGGGAGGAAGTCAGAAATCCTGGAATCCAGGAGGCAGGTCTCTCCCTTTCTATGGTTTTCCTTTTTTTTTTTTTTTTTTTTTTTGAGATGGAGTCTTGTTCTGTCACCCAAGCTGGAATGCAGTGGTATGATCTTGGCTCACTGCAACCTCCACCTACCGGGTTCAAGTGATTCTCCTGCCTCAGCCTCCCAAGTAGCTGGGATTATAGGCATGTAGCATCATGCCTGGCTCGTTTTTGTATTTTTAGTAGAAACGGGGTTTTGCCATGTTGGCCAGTCTGGTCTCAAACTTCTGACCTCAGGTGATCCACCCACTTCAGCCTCCCAAAGTGCTGGAATTACAGGCATGCACCACAATGCCCAGCTAATTTTGGTATTTTTAGTAGAGACGAGATTTCACCATGTTGGCCAGGCTGGTCTGGAACTCCTGACCTCAGGTGATCCACCCGCCTCAATCTCCCAAAGTGAAGTGCTGGGATTACATAGGTGTGAGCCACCGCACCCGGCCTCCTTCTACGGTTTTCTTATGCAGCAAGTGGCATGGGTGATCCAGCACCCCCCAAACCATCACCTCCATCCGCCCGCAATTCTGTTAAGACCACAAGCATGCAATCATGGGGTACCCTAAAGACTCGGAAAAGCCACCCTCCCCTCTCTGCTGCACACAAAAACTTACTTGTCTCAGATCCATAAGATCTGCAATTTCATCTTCATATAAATAGCCATCTTCACTGTAATGTTCCAGGATAAAATCCTTTAAGAAAAATGAGGTCAGATACTATAAAATGTGATTGAAAACCATACATGTGCATAACAGTAACATGTCAATTATGAACCCATTTTTAAAAAGGCAGAATAAAGAAAAACTTATAGGAGACAGAACACTATAGTGATTTTCAAAGTGGGGGCATTTGTTTCCTTAATTTTACGTAGTTTTTTTGGTCGCCCAGGCTGAAGTACAGTGGCACAATCTCGGCTCACTGCAACCTCTGCCTCCTGGGTTCATGTGATTCTCCTGCCTCAGCCTCCCAAGTACCTGCGATTACAAGCATGCACCACCACACCCAGCTAATTTTTATTAGTAGAGATACGGGTTTCACCATGTTGGCCAGGCTGGTCTCAAACTTCTGACCTCAGGTGATCCATCCACCTTGGCCTCCCAAAGTGCTGGGATTATAAGGTGTCAGCCACCGTGCCAGGCCATAGATTTATTTTTTAATTTTTTAATTTTTTTTTTTTTTTTTTTTACCAGGGTTTTACTCCTGTTGCCCAGGCTCCACCTCCCAGGCTCAAGTGATTCTCGTGCCTCAGCCTCCCAAGTAGCTGGGATTATGGGCATGCACCCCCACGCCCAGCTAATTTTTGGTAGAGACAGGGTTTCACCACATTGCCCAGGCTGGTCTTGAACTCCTGGGCTCAAGCAATCCATCTGCCTCAGCCTCCCAAAGTGCTAGGATTACAGGTGTGAGCCACTGCCCTCCACGCCAATGTTTTTAAATGTTGTGTTGCTTCAGTAAAAATGAAGAGTTGAAGTTAATTTTTTGCTTAAAAATGTCTTTGTGCCCTGGCACCGTGGTTCACATCTATAATCCCAGCGCTTTGGGAAGACCAGGCAGGTAAATCACTTGAGCCCAGGAGTTCGAGACCAGCCTGTGACCTATACATTCAACTATACTGCAAACACCGCAGATATTCAGGGGCTCAGACCTGCAATTCCGGGCCTCCCTCAGGACCTGGACAAGTTTCCCAGCACAGACCCTGAGGGTAGGATTGTCATAACAGTCCCCAGACATGGATTTCCTTTGCCAAGAAGACCCTTAACCATGTTATAAAGGCATTTTATTTTATTTTATCTTTGAGGCAGGATCTCACTTTGTCACCTAGACTGGAGTGCAGCGGTGTGATCTCGGCTCACTGCAGCTTCGACTTCTCTGGGCTCAAGCAATCCTCCTACTTCAGCCTCCCAAGTAGCTGGGACCACAAGCATGTGCCAGCACACCCAGCTAATTTCATTTCTGTATTTTTTAATAGAGATGGGGTTTTGCCCTGTCGCCCCGCCCCTACAAGTGCTGGCTCCCCCAAGCTGCAAGAAAGGTGATCACATAGATTGCTCAATTACATCTTCCCAATGACTGTGAGTAACCTCTTTACACAACTTCTACATTAAAGCTCCTCCTGTTTTTGTGTGTTCAACGCACAGACACACAAACAAACACTTGTCCTACAAAAATGGATTTGTACTAAATGTACAACTCTGCTGTGCCTTCTTTTTCTTTTTACTTTTTTAAGAGATGAGAGTCTCACTCTGTTGCCCAGGGTGGAGTGCAATGGTGCAATCATAGCCACTGCAGCCTCGAACTCCTGGGCTACAGTTATCCTCCCACTTCAGCTTCTCCAGTAGATGGGACTATGGCTGTGTACCACCATACTCAGCTAATATTGTTATTTTTCATAAAGACAGAGTCTTCCTATGTTGCCTAGGATGGTCTCGGACTCCTGGCCTCAAGTGATCCTCCCACCTCAACTTCTCAAAGTGTTGGGATCACAGGCATGAGCCACCACACCCAGCTGACTATGCTTCTTTTCTTTAAACATGGCCATGGGCTGGGTATGGTGGCTCATGCCTGTAATCCCAGCACTTTGGGAAGCTGAGGCAGGTAGATCACTTGAGGTCAGGAGTTCCAGACCAGCCTGGCCAACATGGTGAAACTCCATCTCTATTAAAAATTTTTGAAAAAATTTTTTAATTAAAAAAAAAAAATAGCAGGGCATGGTAGTTAAAAGGGGTCAGGTGTAGTGACTCTTGTCTGTGATCACAGCGCTTTGGGAGGCCAAGGTGGGAGAATCACTTGAGACCAGGAGTTCGAGACCAGCCTGGACAACGTAGTGAAACCCCATTTCTACAAATAATAAAAAATTTGCCGGGCGTGGTGATGCACACTTGTAGTCCCAGCTGCTCAGGAGGCTGAGGCAGGACGATCACTTGAGCCCAGGAGGTTGAGGCTGCAGTGAGCCATGATCACATCACTGCACTCCAATCTTATGTTCACCTCATAAAAGTCAAAGAGGATTTTGATTAAATTATATATGTATTCCTGGATTTGAAACTTAGTAAACTAGGGTAGACTAACATACTTAGTGGGATACAAAATTATGTAACTGGCCAGGCACAGTGGTTCACGCCTGTAATCTCAGCGCTTTGGGAGGCTGAGGCAGGTGGATCACCTGAAACCAGGAGTTCAAGACCAGCCTGGTCAACATGGTGAAACCCCTGTCTCTACTAAAAATACAAAAATTAGCCGGGCATGCTGGCAGGTGCCTGTAATCCCAGCTACTCAGGAGGATGCTGCAGGAGAATCGCTTGAGCCCAGGAGGCGGAGGTTGCAGTGAGCTGAGATTGAGCCACTGCACTCCAGCTTGGATGACAGAGCAAAACTTCGTCTCAAAAACAAAACAAAACAAAACAAAAATCCTAACTGAAATCCACTGTAAACATTAGGGACAAAATGAGAATTTCCACCATCACTGTTATTACTTAGCCTAATTCCAAACATTCTCTAGCCCACACATTAAGAAAAATAAGAGACATAAAATATTAGAAAGGATCAAAACAATTTTTTGCAACATAACAGCATGTTTATAAAACCCAACAGCATCAACTGAAACATTATGAAATTAATAAGAATTCAATAAAGTGGCAAAGAAGTTAACATATAAAAGTCAATAGTAAAAAAGAAAAGTCAATATTCTTCCTTTCTTATACAAGCAATAACCAATTAGAAAAACTTAACAGACAGTCAGGTGCGGTGGCTCACATCTGTAATCCCAGCAGTTTTCAAGGCTGAGGCTGGCGGAACGTTTGGGGTCAGGAGTTTGAGACCAGTCTGGTCAACATGGTAGAACCCTGTCTCTACTAAAAATACAAAAACTTAGATGGGTATGGTGGCAGGTGCCTGTAATCCCAGCGACCCAGGAGGCTGAGGCAGGAGAATCACTTGGACCTGGGGAACAGAGGGTGCAGTAAGCCAAGATTGCACCACTGCACTCCAGCCTGGGCGACACAATGAGACTGTCTCAGAAAAGAAAAAAAAAAAAACCTAACAGAGAAACAATACCTTTCACAATAGCAACAAAAGTACATGTCTAGGGATAAAATTAATATAATTAAGCAGAAAACTATTAAACTTTACTGAAGGACAGATGTTATTTCATTTTCTTTCACTGATTTGAAAAATCTTTTTTTTTTTTTTTTTTTTTTGAGACAAGGTATTATTCTGTTTTCCAGGATGGAGTGCAGGGGCTCAATCATAGCTGGCTGCAGCCTCGACCTCTTGGGCTCAAGCAGTCCCCCCACCTCAGCCTACCCAGTAGCTGGGACTAAAGGTGTGAGCCACTGCGCCTGGCCCTATTTATTTAAAATAAAACAAAATTGGCCGGGTGCAGTGGCTCATGCCTGTAATCCCAACATTTTGGGAAGCCGAGGCGGGTGGATCACTTGAGGTCAGGAGTTCGAGACCAGCCTGGCTAACATAGTGAAACCCTGTCTCTACTAAAAATATAAAAATTAGCTGGGCGTGGTGGTGGGTGCCTGTAGTCCCAGCTACTCAGGACGCTGAAGCAGGAGAATCGCTTGAACCCGGGAGGCAGAGGTTGCAGTGAACTAAGATTGCACCACTGCACTCCAGCCTGGGCGAGACAGCGAGACTCCCTCTCTAAATAAATTAATTAATTAAATAAAATAAAATAAAACAAAATCACACTGTAAAGCTTCACTGATTATAAAATATCACATGGACACCCAGGTCAGATTTGAAACGGAATTGCCCTAATTCAGTCTGCTGAACCACTTCTGCAGTACCTGTGTCTCTCTCAAATCTGAAAGAGAAAAAATACAACAGAAAGTGCCTCCAACGTTCTCATTTTCATATGACTGACATTTGTAGAGACTCTTTTAGGCTAAAATGACATGGTTGGAAGCCTGTGCCGAATGGCAGTTGGCCATGTCCACGACATGTGAGTATTTTCATTTGCTTTAATGTGGAATTCAGCACATGACCCAATTGAATCCTTAAAAATGCCTATAAAATTCCTAAGTTTCTCCAAGAGACTCTTCCTTTAAAATGCTTGCATTCTTGGCCGGATGCAGTGGCTCACACCTGTAATCCCAACATCTTGGGAGGCTGAGGCGGGCGGATCATCTGAGGTCAGGAGTTCAAGACCAGCCTGGCCAACATGGTGAAACCCATATCTCTACTAATAAAAATTAGCTGGGTGTGGTGGTGCATGCTTGTAATCGCAGGTACTTGGGAGGCTGAAGCAGGAGAATCGCTTGAACCTAGTAGGCGGAGGTTGCGGTGAGCTGAGATCGCACCATTGGACTCCAGCTTGGGCAACAAGAGTGAAACTCCATCTCAAAATAAAAAGCTTACATTCTTGTAGCCCAGCACCAAGCAACAGACAGAAACTTCTACAACAGCAGCAACAGACATTTCCAGACACTGTGGATTGTTTTGAGTCCCACAGACCAGTGGCAAGTCACATCTATTTTTGCGCAAACTTGGGCCACCCTGCACCTCATCCCCTTTCCCCTCCTTGATGGAATTTGGAGGCGACTGGTTAAAAACTCAAACTGATGGAGCTGAAGAGGGAAGGAAGAGGAGCGTAATCCAGGCACAGGATGGTCTCCCGGCCCCAGCCTGCTGGCACGCACGGTCTCTCCTGTGTTCTCCATTGAAGCACCTCTTCCACTTCCCACTTTTTTTTTTTTTTTTGAGATGGAGTCTCGCTCTGCCCCCAGGCTGGAGTGCAGTGGCGCGATCTCGGCTCGCTGCAAGCTCCGCCTCCCGGGTTCACGCCATTCTCCTGCCTCAGCCTCCCGAGTAGCTGGGACTACAGGCGCCCGCTGCTACGCCCGGCTAATTTTTTTGTATTTTTAGTAGAGATAGGGTTTCACTGTGTTAGCCAGGATGGTCTCGATCTCCTGACCTTGTGATCCGCCCACCTCGGCCTTCCAAAGTGCTGGGATTACAGGCGTGAGCCACCGCGCCCGGCCCACTTCCCACTTGAATCCCCCACAGACCCAAGGGCCCCGCAGGCAGGGCTGTGGCCTCCGGCACCCAACACAGCGCCAGACACAGGGGGGCTTATGAGGATCTGCCAAACAGGAGGAGTCCAGACACCCAGGAATGTGGCAGGGGAGCATACAAGCAAAGACTCTGGTTATTCAAATATTTAAGGGGAAAGAATTGATGTCTTTGATTTCCTTTGAAATTGCATCATAAATAAGACAGACTGATGATATTAGCCATTACCTTCATTTTCTTTTTCTGTTTGTTTTTTGAGACGCAATTTCACTGTTTCCCAGGCTGGAGTACAGTGGCACAATCTCAGCTCAATGCATCCTCCGCCTCCTGGGTTCAAGCGATTCTCTCGTGCCTCAGTGTTCCGAGTAACTGGGATTATAGGCATATGCCACTACGTCCAGCTAATTTTTTTTTTTTTTTTTTTTTTGAGACGGGATCTTGCTTTGTCGCCCAGGCTGGAGGGCAGTGGCGTGATCTCAGCTCCCTACAATCTCTGCCTCCACCTCCTGGGTTCGAACAATTCACCTGCCTCAGCCTCTCCAGTAACTGAGATTACAGGTGTACACCACCACATCCAGCTAATTTCTGTACGTTTAGTAGAGACAGGAGTTTTACCATATTGGCCAGACTGGTCTTGAACTCCTGAGCTCGAGTGATCCGACTGCTTCAGCCTCCCAAAGTGCTGGGATTACACGCCTTTAGCCATTACTTTCTTTCTTTTTTTTTTATTTTTTTTGAGACGGAGTCTTGCTCTGTCGCCCAGGCTAGAGTGCAGTGGTGTGATCTTGGCTCACTGCAGACTCCGTCTCCTGGGTTCAAGCAATTCTCCTGCCTCAGCCTCCCGAGTAGCTGGGATTACAGACGCCCACCACTGTGCCTGGCTAATTTTTGTATTTTTTATTAGAGACGGGGTTTCACCATTTCGGCCAGGCTGGTCTCGAACTCCTGACCTCATGATCCACCCGCCTCGGCCTCCCAGGGTGCTGGGATTACAGGCATGAGCCACTGCGCCCGGCCTAGCGATTACTTTCTTTTTTTTTTTTTTTTTTTTTTTTTTGAGACGGAGTCTCGCTCTGTCACCAAGGCTGGAGTGCAGTGGCCGGATCTCAGCTCACTGCAAGCTCCGCCTCCCGGGTTTACGCCATTCTCCTGCCTCAGCCTTCTGAGTAGCTGGGACTACAGGCGCCTGCCACCTCGCCCGGCTAGTTTTTTGTATTTTTTAGTAGAGACAGGGTTTCACCATGTTAGCCAGGATGGTCTCGATCTCCTGACCTTGTGATCCGCCTGTCTCGGCGTCCCAAAGTGCTGGGATTACAGGCTTGAGCCACCGCGCCCGGCCAGCCATTACTTTCAATGGCAAAAACAGCAATTACCTTTGAACCAACCTAACAGACAGAAAAATGCACAGATGGACAAATATGTGAGGAAGCAATGCTGGCAGTGTGTTCCTGGAGGAAGTGAGTACACAGGGGTTTGCTATAAAATTCTTAGAATTTTTTGAGAAGTTTGGAAACTTTTATAATAAAATCTTAGAGAAAAAAACTTTAGCTATTCTTCCAAAAACATAACCTAAACTGGTTACATGATTTAAGAAAAAAAGATACTATTAATAAAAGAGGATATAAGTTTTAAATTTCAAAGCATATCCACTACAGACCCTCTTTGACTTGGCCTCTTGGGGAAGGCCGGCCTGGGTTTCCAACCTGCCTTGTCTAAGACCCAGGAGGAGCTTCAGAAGTCATTAAAGGCAACAACAAAAATCTGGCAGGAATAAAGGCACAAATTATGCACATAGCTGGCTGAGAAGGGCCTCAGGTCACTCTGTAGATATCAACTGACTCTGCCTGTTGAGCCTAAGGCCATTGCAAGAGATACATATTCTCTATCTCAATTTTTTTTCTTTTTTTTTTTTTTTAGAGACAGGGTCTCATTCTGTTGCCCAGGCTGGAGTGCAGTGGTATGATCACAACTCACTGCGGCCTCCAACTCCTGGGCTCAAGTGATCCTCTTGCCTCAGCCTCCCAAGTAACCGGGACTACAGGCATGCGCCACTGTAAATGGTCTATTTCCATTTTAAACACTGAGTCCGGTGCCCATGGCTTTGAGATTTACCTTGAGGACAACTGAAAAGTCGACGTCTTTCGTTTCCTTCAGGCCAAGAGGAATCAGGGGAATCGTAAATGCCTCCCTATGAGGAACACAACAAGGTATGTATCAACACCCCAAACCGGACCCCTGGGTATCCCACGGCCTTGTCCCCAGCAGCCCGGCTCAGGTGTGCGCCCTCTCTTTGCCCCATCCAGTACTCACCTGGCTGACGGGCTCATTTTCCATAAAGATGACTCTGGTCATGCCCCACCCTCTGCTCTAAAACTGACCCCAGCTCCCTAACACTGCTGGACCACCCCGCCTAACACATCATGCCCCTGGTATCTTGACACTGATTTATCTTCCAGTCTCAACACCTCAATGCTTCTTTTTTTTTTTTTTTTTTGAGACAGCGTTTTGCTCTTGTTGTCCAGGCTGGAGTGCAATGGCGCAATCTCAGCTCACTGCAACCTCCTCCTCCTGGGTTCAAGGAATTCTCCTGCCTCAGCCCCCGGAGTAGCTGGGATTACAGGCACGTGACACCACACCCGGCTAATTTTTGTCTATTTTTTTAGTAGTGAGGGGGTTTCGCCATGTTGGCCAGGCTGGTCTCAAACTCCTGACCTCAAGTGATCTGCCCACCTCGGCCTCCCAATGTGCTGGAACCGCCCAGTCTCAATGCTTCTTTGAGGCAGCTGTGCTGAGAGTCTATCCTGTGCCAGGGTCTGTGCCCAGTGCACTTGCTGCTCCCACCTGGGTGTACCACCCTGCTGCCCTGCGCCTCTTTTGTCAGCTCCTCACCCCCTCCTCCTCTGCTCCCCTCAGCGGGCCCTATGGCTGTGGCAGCTCTCCAGCACCCTCCCATTCGCAACTCTGGGTTCGCAGGGGCCTCTTCTTCGTAATATCGAGGTGTCCCACCACCAGCACAGGAGATGCTGTCAGGGCAGGAGCCCCATCTGACAGAGTGCACCTGTCTCCCAGCCCAGGACCAGACACCCTCCACCTCCTCTCCCCCAGCTGACCACTCAGTAACCACAGGTTACCCGGGGAGTGCTCCCTGAGCCTGCATTCCTAGGGGCAGGGCCAGCAGGAAGTGAACGGAGCTCAGGCTGTGTTTTGCAAACAGGGATTTAGCTCCCTGACCTGTAACAGGAGACCTCCTTGGGCTGCTCAGCCCAGCCCCACAAGAAGGCCAGGAAGGCTGGGCAGGGCGAGGGGACAATGCAGCTGTAAGCTGAACCTCGTTCTGCAAGCTGAACCTCGCTCTGCGGCACAGCTGTGCTACAGCAGGTGAGACCCATCCCGGAGGCATGGAAAGTCGGATCCTGCTGAAGGCTCCTCCAAGCGCTGCAGGGTGGGAAGCGAGGTTTGCGGCTGTCCAGGCAACAAGAAGAGGAGAAGTGAGTGTCCTGAGCCGAGCTCCAGGGCACCCCAGCCCCAATGCGGCACTGACAGCGCCCTCTAGGTGACCTCGGGCCTCCCTGAGTTTTTCATCTGCACCATAAAGTTCTTTCTTTCCCACCTACCTCCTAGAAGACTGTAAAGATCAACCGTGCAAAGAAACAATCTGGCCGGGCGCGGTGGCTCAAGCCTGTAATCCCAGCACTTTGGGAGGCCGAGACGGGCGGATCACGAGGTCAGGAGATCGAGACCATCCTGGCTAACACGGTGAAACCCCGTCTCTACTAAAAATACAAAAAACTTAGCCGGGTGAGGTGGCGGGCACCTGTAGTCCCAGCTACTCGGGAGGCTGAGGCAGGAGAATGGCGTAAACCCGGGAGGCC
>NC_045454.1:24173220-24187681 GCF_002776525.5 Piliocolobus tephrosceles | reverse complement strand
CGTCTCTACTAAAAATACAAAAAACTTAGCCGGGTGAGGTGGCGGGCACCTGTAGTCCCAGCTACTCGGGAGGCTGAGGCAGGAGAATGGCGTAAACCCGGGAGGCGGAGCTTGCAGTGAGCTGAGATCCGGCCACTGTGCCCCAGCCTGGGCAACAGAGCGAGACTCCATCTCAAAAAAAAAAAAAAGAAACAATCTGCTTTGAAAACAGATTAGTGCAGGCCGGGCGTGGTGGCTCACACCTATAATCCCATCACTTTGGGAGGCTGAAGTGGACAGATCACCTGAGGTCAGGAGTTTGAGACCAGCCTGGCCAATATGGTAAAACTCCGTCTCTACTAAAAATACAAAAACTACCTGGGCATGGTGGTGTGCATCTGTAATCCCAGCTACTCAAGAGGCTGAGGCAGGAGAATTGCTTCAACCAGGAGGTGGAGGTAGCAGTGAGCCAAGATCACACCACTGCACTCCAGGCCTGGGTGACAGAGCAAGACTCCATCTCCAAAAAAAAAAAGATCAACCATGCTAAGAAACAAACAATCTACTTTGAAAACAGAAGAGCACAGGACCCAAATGCATGGTGTCGTGTTGAATCTGCACAGCTCTTCCTCTTCCCAATGACACAAGGCAGTAACTGGCCACTCTAGAGCCCAGGGACCACCCCAGGGGCCTTCGGTTCCCTCTATGGGAAGCCCTGTATTGCATGTCCCTGCTCTTCGGCACAGCAAACGCGAGTGTGGAACGGCCAACATTTATTACCAAAGCTTGGACCCATCTTGCCTCCTCCAGAACTTGAACCTTTTGGACAAAACACTGGAATTGACCACCAGAGCACAGGCTGGGAGAACCTTCCATTAGCTGTCATATTGACCAGGCATTCAAAACTGCACAGGAGGCCAGATGTGGTGGCTCATCTTCACCAGTTCCACCCCTTTGGCTCTGTGTTTGCAGGACCATCTTGTGGACCCCGGCCTGTTTCCTGAGAAGCCGAGGAATGGTGTGCTGGGGGACAGCCGAGACCAGGAGCCCATGGCCCTGGATGGCACAGTCTATCAGGGGAGCAGTTCCAACTGCATCCTCCAGGAGACCTCCCTATGATGTTGACTCAGGACCCTGCTTCTGTCAAGATCAGCCTGGCCAACATGGTGAAACCCTGTCTCTACTAAAAATACAAAAAATTAGCTGGGCATGGTGGCACGCACCTGTAGTCCCAACTACTCAAGAGGCTGAGGCAGGAGAATCGCTTGAACCTGGGAGGCAAGGTTGTGGTGAGCTGAGATCGTGCCACTACACTCCAGCCTGGGTGACAGAGACTCCATTTCAAAAAAAAAAATAAAACGGGGCCGGGCACGGTGGCTCATGCCTGTAATCCCAGCACGTTGGGAAGCCAAGACAGGCGGATCACGAGGTCAGGAGTTCGAGACCAGCCTGGCTAACATGGTGAAACCCCGTCTCTACTAAAAATACAAAAAATTAGCCAGGCGTGGTGGCATGTGCCTGTAGTCCCAGCTACTCAGGAGGCTGAGGCAGGAGAATCGCTTGAACCTGGGAGGCAGAGGTTGCAGTGAGCTGAGATCCCACCACTGCACTCCAGCCTGGGCAACAAAGCAAGACTCCGTCTCGAAAAATATATATATATATATAAATATAAAACAAACAAACAATAAAAACTGTATAGGAGCCCACAGGTAAGCCAGGCATGGGGCGTCACAAAGGGAAGAGCCAGCGAAGTTTCACACACTGACGCTTCCCCTCCAGCTCAGAAACCAACCTGGTGCCCCGTGGAGGACCAGCACCAGGAAACACTCATTCCATAGGTGACTCAAGGTTCCCAAATCCAGGGAGCTATTTTCCGAGTGAGTTTCCCCCGGGGCCCACCTACTTTTTGAGCAATCTCATGCCCACAATGAAAAAGCACATAAACCCTTCTCTGAACTGTCTCAAAGTTATTTCTCCTTAAAAAGAAGCATTTCACTTAGCATTTTGTTTTGTTTTTGTGTGTTTTGAGACAGGACTTCTTTCTGTTGCCCTTATTGCAGTCTCGACCTCCCTGGCTCAAGTGATCTTCCCACCTCAGCCTTCTGAGTAGCTGGGACTGCAGGTGTGCACCACCATGCCTGGCTAATTTTCCTATTTTTTGTAGAGATGGGGTTTCACTATGTTGCCCAGGCTGGCCTTGAACTCCTGGGCTCAAGTGATCCCCCACCTCAGCCTTCTGAAGAGCTGGGATTACAGGCATGAGGCAAGAGGGGCACTTATTTCATAGTTGGATCTCCATTTTTGGAGATGTATTGCAATTCTGAGGGATGGTGTTGTTGGCTTTCATCTTGAAGAAATCGATTCTAAAATTGAGGTATGGAGAATGATACGATAGAGTGCCTTCAAAATTGGCCTGGGGCCAGGCGCGGTGGCTCACATCTGTAATCCCAGCACTTTGGGAGGCCAAGGTGAGCAGATTACTTGAGACCAGGAGTTCAAGACGAGCCTGATCAACATGATGAAACCCTGTCTCTACTTTAAAAAAAAAAAAAAAAAAAATTAGCCAAGTGCGATGGTGCACGCCTGTAATCCCAGCTACTCAGATGGCTGAGGCACAACAATCACTTGAACCCACAAGGTAGAGATTGCAGTGAGCTGAGATCGCGCCACTGCACTCCAACCTGGGTGAGAGAGGGAGACTCTGTGTCCAAAAAAAAAAAAAACAAAAGGGAAATACAACCTTAAAAGGAGACTGGTATATTGCTTTGTTTTAATATGGATTTTTCTGTTTCAGTTTGTCACCTCCAGCTAGGAAACAGACTGCAGTCCAACGTAAGTACAGCGTACAGGATCTCTGTGTGTGCATAGTGGCTTTTCCTTACAGGGTCGATTTTGGCCTTAATCCCAAAAAGTATTTGTGTATACTTTTTGTTCCTTGGCAAATAAATGAGGAAATAATTAGCCAACATTGGAAATGTATTGTCCTAACAATGTCCCTTTAATGTTTCTTAGGAAAATTATGGTGACTCACTAAAATATCCTTGCTCAATGTCTGTTCAGTTGAATTTAATAACACATCTTGTTAATGTTTGCCTGTCTATGAAATGTGACTACGCAGAATTACTTAAAATTAACTATAAAATCAAAGGCATCTAACTTTTAAACTTATCTTGGTTCATCACGTATATTTATACTAGATTTTATACTGTCTTCATTTTTTGTTTGTTTGTTTGTTTTGAGACACAGTCTCGCTCTGTCGGCCAGGCTGGAGTTGCAGTGGTGTGATCTCGGCTACTGAAACTTCTGACTCCCGGGTTCAAGCAATTCTGCCTCAGCCTCTGAGAAGCCAGGATTATAGGCGGGCACCACCACGTCCGGCTATTTTTTTCATTTTTAGTAGAGACAGGGTTCCACCATGTTGGCCAGGCTGGTCTCGAACTCCTGACCTCAGGTGATCTACCCGCCTCAGCCTCCCAAAGTGTTGGGATTACGGGAGTGAGCCATCGTGCCTGGCCTCACAAATGCCTTTTTGTCCAACACTGCAGGTATGTTCCAACAAATGGACTCATCCCTTCCAGTCTAGCACCTCGCTCAACCCCAAACCTGATGGTTCTCTCACTTCTCAAAGTGGGGGCTGCCACACCTAGTCTAGAACCCTATCTGGCCTCTTTGTGCAGCACCCTGGATGCACGCAGGATCTCTGGCTCAGAGGCTTCTGGAAGGTGTGCTGCTCCCACTTACTCTGTGTTCTGATAGACGCCCACCGAGATGTTCAGCCCCTCCAGCTCTTCCTTGAGCATCTGCAGGTCTGAGTTGACGAAGCTTAGCTCCAGCCGCACTTGTTCCCGCACCTTTGGGTTCGTGGCCACTCTGTTCAAACAGAAGAGGGAGAGAAGTGCCCTCAGCCAGGTATCCCCGCTTCTGGGTGAGCAGACCCAATCCCCAGTCCCTGCAGGGAGGATCACAGCACAGCTTGCAGAGGAGGGTCAGGAGTGTTGGGTAAGGTATCCCAGGGACACAGGGTGCCTGCCCAGCTTGCAGCACACCTGCCAGTACCTGGAGCTGGGGACACAGGCAATGACACTGTGAGCTGCAGACATGAACTCTATGACATCCTGCAAAAAATTAGCCTTGAAAAGAGAAAACAAAACTGCTCCCAGCTATGCCCTAAAACACCATAAGATATCCACTTGAAAAGAAATGAATGATTCCTTTTGATAGGAGAAATCAAAATAAATAAATATAAAATTTGTTTTAAAAAAAGAAAGAAATGGATAATTAGCTGGGCATGGTGGTGCATGCCTGTAGTCCCAGGCCGGAGGATTGCTTCAGCCCAGGAGGTTAATACTGCAGGGAGCTGTGATCACTCACACCACTGCACTCCAGCCTGGGTGGCAGCGCAAGACACTGTCTCTAAAAACTAAAATAAGATAAAATGAAATAAAATATAAAAATATATACATATAAGATAGAAAGTAAAATAAGATAAATGAATGAGAAAATGAAGGGAGAAGTAATGCTTCCCAATTCATTCTATGAGACTAGTATTAGCAACCCAAACCTAGAAACATATAAAAAGGATTATACACCATAACCAAGTGGGATTTATCCCAGGAATGCAAGGTTGGTTTAACATCTGAAAATCAATTAATATATTATATTAACAGAATAAAGGACAAAACACATGGTGACTTCAACAGACATTGAAAAAACTACGTCACAAAATCCATCCCAGATTCATAATAAAACTTCTCAACAAAGTAGGAATAAAAAAGAATTCATGAAATCTGATAAAAGATACCTACAAAACCCCACAGTTAATATCACACTTAGTGGTGAATGACTGCTTTCCTCTTCTCATCAGGAACAAGGCAAAGATGCCTGCTTTTGCTATTTCTAATCAATGAGGCAAACAAAGAAAGTAAATGCATCCAGATTAGAAAGGAAGAAACAAAACTGTCTTTATTCACAGATGGCATTATCTTATAAATAGAAAATCCTAATGCATCCATCAAACAAATATTAGTACTAATAAATTTAGCAAAGTCACAGGGTATAATCAATATACAAATATCAATTCTTTTTTTTTTCTCTAGACAAGGTCTCACTCTGTCACCTAGGCTGGAATGCAATGTCACCATTATGGCTTACTACAGCCTTAACCTCCCAGGCTGAAGCCATCCTCCAGCCTCAGCCTCCCAAGGAGCTGGGACTACAGATGCACACCACCATGCTGTCTAATTTTTGTATTTTTTTGTAGAGATGGAGTCTCATTATGTTGCCCAGGCTGGTCCAGAAATCCTGAGTTCAAGCAATCTTTCTGCCTCAGCCTCCCAAAGTGCTGGGATTACAGGCATGAGCCACTGTGCCTGGCCAACTCTATTTCTATATACTAGCAATGAACAATCTTGAAATTGAGAAAACCATTCCATTCACAATAGCATCAAAAAGAATAAAATATTCAGGAATAAACAAAAGAATCACAAGACATGTAAATTGAAAACTACAAAACAATGCTGGAGATATAGTAAAAGAAGAGCTATTCCATGTTATAGGAAGGCTCATTAATGTCAACATGTCAAGCCTCCTTAGTTGGTACATTCATTCATTGCAACCTCAATCAAAATCCCACTAACCTTTTTAATAGAAATCGACCAGCTGATCCTAAAATTCATACGGAAATGCAAAAAAAAAACAAACAAACAAAAACCTACAATAGGCAAAACAATTTTGAAAAATAAGAACAGAGTTGGAAGACTCATATTGATTTTAAAATTTACTAAGAAGCTGGGCGGGGCACAGTGGCTCACATCTGTAATCCTAGCACTTTGGGAGGCTGAGGTGAGTAGATCATCTGAGGTCAGGGGTTAGTTTGAGACCAGCCTGGCCAACATGGTGAAACCCCATCTCTACTAAAAACACAAAAAATTAGACAGGCGTGGTGGTGGGCGTCTGTTATCCCAGCTACTCGGGAGCCTGAGGCAAGAGAATCACTTGAACCCAGGAGGCGGAGATTGCAGTGAGCCAAGATCACGCCATTGCACTCTAGCCTGGGCAACAAGAGCAAAACTGCATCTCAAAAAAAAAAAAAAAAAAAAAATAGCCAGGCGCGGTGGCTCAAGCCTGTAATCCCAGCACTTTGGGAGGCCGAGATGGGTGGATCACGAGGTCAAGAGATCAAGACCATCCTGGCTTACACGGTGAAAAATACAAAAAACTAGCCGGGCAAGGTGGCGGGCGTCTGTAGTCCCAGCTACTCGGGAGGCTGAAGCAGGAGAATGGCGTGAACCCGGGAGGCGGAGCTTGCAGTGAGCTGAGATCCAGCCACTGCACTCCAGCCTGGGTGACAGAGCGAGACTCCGTCTCAAAAAAAAGAAAATTAAAAATAAATAAATAAAAAATAAAAAATAAACTTACTAAGAAGCCAAGCCATAACCATCAAAGTAGCATGGTACCGACATAAAGATAGGCAATGAAACAGAATAAGAGTCCAGGAACAAATGTTTACATTTACATAAGTAAATCTTTATAACTGATTTTGAACAAAAGTGCCAAATCAATTCTATGTGGAAAAGATTACTGTTTCAACAAATAGTGCTAAAGCAGGCTGACATCCATAGGTACGTCAGGGTCCCTAAAACCACCCCCAAGTTCAATGTTAATCTAGGACTTGCAAAAGCCATGGCTATGGTTTACTACAGCAAAAGACACAAAGCATAATGAGCAAAGGGAAAGGCACGTAGGGTGAAATTGGGAGGAGGCCCGGCCCAGACTTCTAGGGGTCCTCTCTCAGTGGAATCCCACAGACCGTGCTTAACTCCCCCAGCAAGGAGTTGTGACAACACACGTAAAATGACATCTACCAGGGAAGCTCGGAGACTCCATGTCCAGGGTTTTTACTGGAGGCTGATAGCATAGGCACCTCTGCCTGGCATGCTCCAAAATTCTGGATTCCCAGAAGGCAGGCAAGTGGTTCCACATAAACCATACCATTTGTACAAACAGTTCAGGCACAGTGAGTCAATCTTATCAGTCTGGGAATGATGAGAACACTTCTAAAATCGAAGTTTCTAGACACCAGCCAAAGGCCAGTCTTACAAGCAGGGCTTTTTCTAAGGAGAGCAGTTCTGGGCCTGATATGTGAACTCTTTTCTGCAAAATAGGTAAGAATTAACCTAAATCTAAATGGCACACCATTTACAAACACTGTCCAAACAGGTTATAGGCTGCAACAAGAGCTACACCTCTAAAACTTCTAGAAGAAAATACAGGATGCAATCTTCATGACCTTAGGTTGGATAAAATATTCTTAGCTACACACGAAAAGGACAATCCATAAAAAAAGAAATCAGGGACAGGAGCAGTGGTTCACGCTTGTAATCCCAGACGAGCCTAGCCAATATGGTGAAACCCCATCTGTACTAAAAATACAAACAAAATTAGCTGGGGGTGGTGGCAGGCACCTGTAGTCCCAGCTACTCGGGAGGCTGAGGCAGAAGAATCGCTTGAACCAAGGAGGCTTAGGCTGAAGTGAGCGAGATTGCATCACTGCATTCCAGCCTGGTGACATAGCAAGACTGTGTCTCAAAAAAAGAAAAAGAAAAAAGAAGGCCAGGGGCAGTGGCTCGCACCTGTAATCCCAGCACCTTGGGAGGCCAAGACAGGTGGATCACCTGAGGTTGGGAGTTCGAGACCAGCCTGACCAACATGGTGAAACTCCATCTCTACCAAAAATACAGAATTGGCCAGGCGCAGTGGCTCAAGCCTGTAATCCCAGCACTTTGGGAGGCCGAGACGGGCGGATCACGAGGTCAGGAGATCGAGACCATCCTGGCTAACATGGTGAAACCCCGTCTCTACTAAAAAATACAAAAAAACTAGCCGGGCGAGGTGGCGAGCGCCTGTAGTCCAAGCTACTCAGGAGGCTGAGGCAGGAGAATGGTGTGAACCCGGGGGGGGCGGAGCTTGCAGTGAGCTGAGATGCGGCCACTGCACTCCAGCCTGGGCGACAGAGCGAGACTCCGTCTCAAAAAAAAAAACAAACAAAAAAACAAAAAACAAAATTAACTGGATGTGGTGGTGTGTGCCTATAATCCCAGATATTCGGGAGGCAGAGGCAGAAGAATCGCCTGAACCCAGGAGGCGGAGGTTGCAGTGAGCTGAGATCACACCACTGCACTCCAGCCTGGGCAACAAGAGTGAAACTCCATCTCAAAAAAAAAAAGAAAATGAAAAGACAAGCCACAGGGAGAAAATACTTTCAAATTATATATCTAATAAAGAATCTGTATCCTGGCTGGATGCAGTGGCTCACGCGTGTAATCCCAGCACTTTGGGAGGCCTCATGAGGAGGGTGGATCACTTCAGGCCAGGAGCTTGAGACCAGCCTGGCCAACATGGTGAAACCCCATCTCTACTAAAAATACAAAAATTAGCTGCGGAGGGGGTGGTGCACACCTGTAGTCTCAGCCACTCGGGAGGCTGAGGCAGGAGAATTGCTTGAACCCGGGAGGCAGAGGTCATAGTGAGCCGAGACTGCACCACTCTACTCTAGCCTGGACAACAGAGTAAGACTCCCTCTCAAAAAAAAAAAAAAGTTTTCAAGCAGAGCTTTTGAAACCTACTCAAAGGCCTTATAGATGCTCCCTCGTGTTATAGATTAGGAATCACCACTAAAATAACAGAAACAGTAACAGCCAGGTTGTAAGCCAGCCAGGCCTGTGCTGAGCACGTGTTGGTGAACTTTAGACTGGTAGAGAATCATCCTCATTTCATGGATGAGGAAGCCTGAGGTTCATTAGCCAAGAGCTCCCGGCCATCCAGAGAGACTATGAGTATCTGACCTATGTCCCTTCCTCTGCTGATGAAAACCCAGCCACCGGTCACCTGATTGCACACGTGCACATTTGGACTCCCCCAGACAATAAGATACTGGAAGCTCAGCTTGGTGAATTTCATCAATTTAGAGATTTTTGTGTGTGTATGGCTATGACACCAGTAAGAATACATTTTAGGCCGGGCACAGTGGCTCACATCTGTAATCCCAGCATTTTGAGAGGTTGAGGCAGGCGGATCACTTGAAGCCAAGAATTCAAGATCAGTCTGGGCCACATGGCAAAACCCCGTCTCTACTAAAAAGACAAAAATTAGCCAGGCGTAGTGGCACATGCCTGTAGTCCCAGCTACTCAGGAGGCTGAGGTATGAGAATCGCTTGAACCCAGGAGATGGAAGTTGCAGTGAGCTCAGACCGCACCACAGTACTCCAGCCTGGGTGATAGAGCGAGACTCCATCACGAAAAATAGAAAAAAGAAATACATTTTATTTTACAACTCAGTACATGCATGCACACACACACACACAGACACATGCCCCTTCAACAAAAGTCTCAAAAAAGTCTTAGGCGTGATCCACTCCAGCGTATTCTATTCTACTCTAATAACTCCTTTTTAAAAAAAAATCATGTCTGCAACCCTCCAATTCTCTGATTATCAGACACCAACTGGGTATCCAACAATTCAATTTCGATTCTGACCCCAGCTCCCGGGGTAAGAACATACCCCACAGAGTAGTGACTCAGTTCCACAAAGCTGCCCCCATTTTAGGGACCAGTCACACATCCTGGCGGGGGGGAAACCTGTGCTTCTGACTGATGAGCTGTCAATCAAGGGTTCCCACTGCCACCTCCTCAGGTTTGGTAATTCACCAGAACGTCTCCCAGAACATAGGAAAGCACCTGAAGGACCAGTACTGGTTTATGTTATTCAATTTGGGAACAGTCAATTGAAAGACGTACACAGGGCAACTTATGGTGGGAGAGGGGCAGGGCTTCCGTGCTCTCTCCGGGCACCTCAACATGTTCACCAACCCAGAGGATGCCCGAACCTTATCGTTTAGGGTTTATTTTATTTTATTTTTATTTTGGGGACAGGGTCTTGTTTTGTCACCCAGGCTGGAGTGCAGTGGTGTAATCACGGCTCACTGCAGCCTCGCCCTCCAGGGCTCAAGTGATCCTCCCACCTCAGCCTCCCAAGTAACTGGGACTACAGGCGTGTACCACCACACCCAGCTAATTTTTATATTTTTTCACCATGTTGCCCAGTCTGGTCTCAAATTCCTGGACTCAAGCAATCCGCCCGCCTCAGCCTTCCAAAGTGCTGGGATTACAGGCATGAGCCACCACGCCCAGCCTTATTTTGTTTTTTGTAGAGATGGTGTCTTGCTATGTTGCCCAGGCTGGCCTCCACTCCTGGGCTCCTGGACTTGAGTGATCCTCCCTCACCCTCCTGAGTACCTGGAACTACAGATATGCACCACTGTGCCCGGCTAATGCAGGTCTTTTTTGTTTTGTTTTTGTTTTGAGACAGAGTCTCGCTCTCTCCCACAGGCTGGAATACAGGCGCACGATCTCAGCTCACTGCAACCTCCACCTCCCAAGTTCAAGTCATTCTCCTGCCTCAGGCTCCCAAGTAGCTGGGATTACAGGCGCCTGTCACCATGCCCGACTAATTTTTGTATTTTTAGTAGAGATGGGGTTTCGCCATGTTGGCCAGGCTGGTCTTGAACTCCTGACCTCAGGTGATCCACCCACCTTGGCTGCCCAAAGTGCTGATTACAGGCATGAGCCACCATGCCCAGCCTAATGCAGGGTTTTTAATGGAGGCTTCATTAAGGATAGATGATTAAATCATTGGCCACTGGTCCAGCCTCTCTCCCCTCTCCAGAGGTCACAGAGGGAGGAGCTGAAAGCAGCCCTCTCACCATGGTTTGGGCTTTCTAGGGATCAGCATCCATTCTAAAGCCTCCCACCAAGAGTGATCTCATTAGCATACAAAAGATACTTTATCACTCAGGAGCTCTGTGCCAGGAACACAGGAACAAGATAAAGACCAAATATTTATCTTTTATTATGCCACAGCAACGCAATGAATTGATGTCATTACACACCACAGGTCACAATCTGCAGCTGTGCTACAAAGAGCTTATTGAGAAAACGACTGATTGTGTAGCTGATAATGTTCACAAGGATTGGGGTGGTGGGAATCCTCCCATCCCTCAGTATCAGGAATGGGTTCATTTCTTTTTACAAATGGGTTTCCTTTTGGCTAGTGAATATAAAATGTGTTCCAAATATATTCCCTTCCTTCTATTGCCTACCAGGAAGCTCAGAGACAAACCATGACTCACATTTCACAAAGTATATAGGACTTTGTGGCATGCACTAGCCTTACCTCCAGCTAAATCTCTCCTTTATTCTTCTTTCTCTTGCCTTCATATCTTCATTCACTCCTGATTTAAATCTTACATGTTGTATGAATGTGTTAAGGTACTTCATATCCACTTTGAGGGAAGATAAACAATTATAATTCCTAGAGGACGAGCCTTCTTTCTCTCGGTATTTTTTTCCTGGAACGTGTCATAGCCCTTTCCATATCATGGGGGCGCTGAACAAATTTCAGCTCATGGAAGAACAAATGACAGAGTGAAGATTACTCCCTCTGGGCAGCGAGGGAGCTGATTGGTTCTCAGCACCAGAGTAGGTTCAACTTAAATATAAAAACTAAGGCGGGACATGGAGGTTCATACCTGTAATCCCAGCACTCTGGGAGGCCAAGGTAGACTGAATCACCTGAAGTCAGGAATAAGATCACCTGAAGTCAGGAATAAGATCAGCTCGGCCACACATGGTGAAACCCTGTCTCTACTAAAAATACAAAAATTAGCTGGGCATGGTGGTGCATGCCTGCACTCTCAGTTACTCAGGAGGCTGAGGCAGGAGAATCACTTGAACCTGGGAAGCGGAGGTTGCAGTTAGCAGAGATCATGCCACTGCACTCCAGCCTGGGCAACAGAGGGAGGCTCCATTTCAAAAAAATAAAAAGTAAAATAGGCCAGGCACGGTGGCTCACGCCTGTAATACTAGCACTTTGGGAGGCCAAGGTGGGCAAATCACCTGAGGTCAGGAGTTGGAGACCAGCCTGACCAGCATGGAGAAATCCCGTTTCTACTGAAAATACAAAATTAGCCAGGTGTGGTGGCCGGCACTTGTAATCCCGGCCTGAGGCAGGAGAATCACTTGAACCCTGGAGGCACAGGTTGTGGTGAGCCGATATCGTGCCATTGCACTCCAGCCTGGGCAACAAGAGGGAAACTCCATCTCAAAACAGAAAAAAGTAAATAAAATAAAAATAAAAATAAATAAAAACTGAGACCCTAAGACTCCCACCAAAATCCCTGGAGAGCTTCCACATAATGCCAACTCTTTATTTTTCCACCTTTATATATAAATTTGCCATGTCTCCCCCATCCCAGCTTGGCAAAACAGTTTTTGGTTTTTTTTTTTAATATATTTTTTAATAGAGTCAGGGGTCTTAACATATGCCCAGGCTGGTCTCAAACTGCTAAGAGAAAGCAATCCTCTTGCCTCATCCTCCCAAAGTGCTAGGATTATAGGTGTGAGCCATCACGCCTAACCTGGCAACGATTTTTGATTTAAGATTTGCCACAAGGCCGGGAATGGTGGCTCACGCCTGTAACCCCAACACTTTGGGAGGCCGAGGTGGGCAGATCACGAGGTCAGGAGATCAAAACCATCCTGGCTAACATAGTGAAATCCTGTCTCTACTAAAAATACAAAAAAATTAGCCGGGCATGGTGGCGGCACCTGTAGTCCCAGCTACACGGGAGGCTGAGGTAGGAGAATGGTGTGAACCCAAAAGGCAGAGCTTGCAGTGAGTAGAGATTGTGCCACGGCACTCCAGTCTGGGCAACAGAGCGAGACTCCGTCTCAAAAGAAAAAAAAAAACAAAACAAAACTTAGCTGGGCATGGTGGCACGCGCCTGTAGTCCCAGCTACGCAGGAGGCTGAGGCAGGAGAATCGCTTGAACCTGGGAGGCAGAGGTTGTAGTGAGCCAAGATTATCGCACCACTGCACTCCAGCTTGGGCAATAGAGCTAGACTCCATCTCAAAAAAAAAAAAAAAAAAAAAGATTTGCAAGAAAGTCAGGTGAAGTGGGTCATGCCTATGATCCTAGTGCTTTGAGAGACTGAGGCAGGAGGATTGCTTGAAGCTAGGAGTTCAAGACCAGCCAAAGCAACATAGTGAGACCTTGTCTCTAAAACAAATACATTTTTTTATTTTAGTTTAGTTTTTCTTTTTGAGATGGAGTCTTGCTCTGTCGGGGAGTGCAGTGGTATGATCTTGGCTCACTGCAACCTCCACCTCCAGGTTCAAGCAATTCTCCTGCCTCAGCCTCCCGAGTAGCTGGGGTTGCAGGTGTGTGCCACCATACCCAGCTAATATTTTGTATTTTTAGTAGAGATGGGGTTTCACCCTGTTGGCCAAGCTAGTCTTGAACTCCTGACCTCAAGTGATCCACCTGCCTCTGCCTCCCAAAATGCTGGGATTACAGGTGTGAGCCACCACAACCCAGCCAATTTTTGTATTTTTAGTAAAGACAGGATTTCACCATGTTGCCGGGGCTGGTTTTGAAGCCTCAGGTGATTCTTGAGGATCGGCCTCCCAAAGTGCTGGGATTACAGGTTGAGCCACCACACCTGGCCTGAAAAAAAAGGTTTAGATACATTTCCAACAAATCAATGAGTTGCCCTTAAGATGTAGAACTCTTTATGTTGGTCACTGTGAAAACTGTTGGCAGCCAGGTGGGGTCTCAGGGTTGGTTTCTGTAATGCTGACCTTTGGTGCAACCATGATTCAGAAATCAACCCTGGAGTCTGAGCTTCGTTGCTAGCACAGGTGTATGTCAGAGGTGTTCGAAGCAAAGTGACTCGGTTTTGAGTGAGGGCTGGAAAATGAGGCTGAGACTTGTTGGGCTGCATTCTCAGAAAATTAGCCATTCCTAGCCTCTAGATGTTTACAGCAAAGGGAACAAATTAATAATGTTTACTAAAACAGATTCAGACCTGGGAGTATCCAGATATCCCATGGAGAACAAAGGCATTCCTCAATTTTGCTTTAAAGATAATAATATCGGGCCGGGCGTGGTAGCTCACACCTATAATCCTGAGGCGGGTGGATCACAAGATCAGGAGATCAAGACCATCCTGGCTAACATGGTGAAAACCCGTCTTTACCAAAAATACAAAAAAATTAGACGGGCGTGGTGGTGGGCGCCTGTAGTCCCAGCTACTTGGGAAGCTGAGGCAGAAGAATGATGTGAACCCGGGAGGCGGAGGTTACAGTGAGCCGAGATCGCACCACTGCACTCCAGCCTGGGCGACAGAGCTAGACTCCATCTCAAAAAAAAAAAAAAAAAGAGGCCGGGCGCGGTGGCTCAAGCCTGTAATCCCAGCACTTTGGGAGGCCGAGACGGGTGGATCACGAGGTCAGGAGTTCGAGACCATCCTGGCTAACACGGTGAAACCCCATCTCTACTAAAAATACAAAAAAAAAACTAGCCGGGCGAGGTGGCGGGCTCCTGTAGTCCCAGCTACTCGGGAGGCTGAGGCAGGAGAATGGCGT
>NC_045454.1:24139305-24172820 GCF_002776525.5 Piliocolobus tephrosceles | reverse complement strand
TTACTTTTTTTGAGACAGAGTCTTGCTCTGTCACCCAGGCTGGAGTGCAGTGGCACAATCTTAGGAGTCTGAGGCAGGAAGACTACTTGAGGCCAGGAGTTCAAGACCAACCTGGGCAATATAGGGAGACCTCCATCTCTACAGAAAATCTGAAAATGAAAATTAGTTGGGAATGGTGGTATACGCCTATAGTCCAAGCTGCTCAGGAGGCTAAGGCAGGAGGATCACTTGAGCCCAGGAGTCTGAGGCTGCAGTGGGCTAGGATTGCACTGCTACACTCCAGTGTGGGCAACAGAGCAAGACCTTCTCTCAAAAAATAAATAGGCACGGTGGCTCACACCTGTAATCGCAGCACTCTGGGAGGCCTAGGCACGAGGATTGCTTGAGCCCTGGAGTTTGAAACCAGCCTGAGCATCATAGGGAGACCCAGTCTCCACAAAAAATTTTTAAAATTGGCTGAATGCCAGTCAGGTGTGGTGGCTCATGTCTGTAATCCCAGCACTTTGGGAGGCCGAGGTGGGCGGATCACTTGAGGTCAGAAGTTTGAGAACAGCCTGGACAACATGGTGAACCCCCTCTCTATTGAAAATACAAAAATTAGCCGGGCAGTGGTGCATGCCTGTAATCCCAGCTACTAGGGAGGCTGAGGCAGGAAAATCGCTTGAACCCGGGAAGCAACAAAATGAGACTCCATCTCAGAAAAAAAAAAAAAAAAAATTAGCCTAGTGTGATGGTACACACCGGTGGAGGCTGAAGCGGGAGGATAGCTTGAGCCCAGAAGGTTGAGGCTGCGGTGAGCTGTGATCATACCACTGAACTCCAGGTTGGACAACAGAGCAAGACCCCACCTCAAAATGAATAAATATAAAAAATTTATTTATGTATTTATTTATTGAGACAGAGTCTCCCTCTGTCACCCAGGCTGAAGTGCAGTGGCATGATCTCGGCTCACTGCAACCTCCATCCCCCTGGTTCAAGTGATTCTCCTGCCTCAGCCTCCCAAGTAGCTGGGATTACAGGTGCACGCCACCACGCCCAGCTCATTTTCTTTTCTTTTTGTTAAGAGACAAGGTCTCACTCTGTCACTCAGGCTGGAGTGCAACGGCGCAATCTCGGCTCACTGCAGCCTGGAACTTCTGGGCTCAGGGGATTCTCCAGCCTCAGCCTCCCGAGTAGCTGGGATTACAGATGTGTACCACCACACGTGGCTGATTTTTGTATTGTTAGTAGAGACAAGGTTTAACCATGTTGGCCAGGCTGGCCTCAAACTCCTGATCTCAAACGATTTGCCCGCTTCAGCCTCCCAAAGTGCTGTGATTACAGACTTGAGCCACCGTGCCTAAAATGTTTTTTTTTTTTTAATAATACATATGTACTTTGCATTCTGTCCCCATTTGTTTTAGTGTAATTTTTTTTTCTCCCAAGTCTTTTCATGAAACTGTCCTTCCAGGAATAAGCACCACACTGACACAGTGACTTGCCACAGCTTCAGCAACCTTATTAGAGCAGCTTAGCCTTAGTCCATCTGATCCCAAATCCCGCTCTGCCAGGGCTTTGGGAGGCTGGAGTGAGATCCCCTGCTGAGGTGGCTGCCAGACTGGCAGGACATATGCTCCCAGCCTCTGGATGGAGGAAGGTGAGCCTTGGAGTTGGTATCAGCCCTAAAGGCTATGGAGGGCCTGCAAACCCCACCACAGACACACACCAGTCTTCCCACAACTGACAGTATGAGCTGTCATTAACCTCAAGTCACTCTCATGACAGTCAAGGCCATTCCATGTCACTCCTGACCCAGAATTTCATCACCCTCGTCCAGGGGTCACAAACTAAACTGAAGACCTGAGGGATTTGTTCACCTGGCTCTCAAGGTGTTACTCTTCCCTCTCTGAAACGAGTCCCCAAAACTTAAAAATTCAACCATCGACCAGGCACAGTGGGTCATGCCTGTAATCCAAGCACTTTGGGAGCCTGAGGCAGGCAGATCACTTGAGGTCAGGAGTTTGAGGTCAGCCTGGCCAACATGGCAAAACCTCATCTCTACTAAAAATACAAAAATTAGCCGAGCATGATGGTCCGTGCTTGTAGTCCCAGCTACTCAGGAGGCTGAGGCAGGAGAATCACATGAACCCGGGAGGCGGAGATTGCAGTGAGCCGAGATCGCGCCACTGCACTCCAGCCTGGGTGACAGAGCAAGACTCTGTCTCAAAAAGAAAAAAAAAAATTCAACAATCAGATTAAAAAATATATATATATATATATTCCTAACTACTCCCGGAAAAAAAAAATTAGAAGATACAGCAACTCTGGCCCTATCCTCCATGAGGCAAACTGCAGTTGCCTCATCTAGAGAGGGCATATGCTGTGCACTTCACCACAGTCCCCACCATTCCCTATTGTCTCACAGCACAGAATCCAGTCCCATTCACTCATTTCAAGCCCACCTGAACCCTGTAAACCTCGGAGCAGGTCACTTCTGATCTAGCCCAAAAACTCTCAGCACAGCAGGGGAACCTGAAGCCCAGACAGGTTAAATGACTTGCTTTGTTCAAAGAACTAGTTAACTAAAACTAGTTAAAACTAGGCAACCTGTTTTTTCTTTCTTTCTTTTTTTTGGATGGAGACTCGCTCTGTTGCCAGGCTGGAGTGCAGTGGCGCGATCTTGGCTCACTGCAACCTCCGCCTCCTGGGTTCAAACGATTCTCCTGCCTCTAGCCTTCCAAGTAGCTGCGATTACGGGCACGTGCCACCACACCCCCGGTTAATTTTTTTATTTTTAGTAGAGACGGGGGTTTCACCATGTTGGCCAGGATGGTCTCGATCTCTTGACCTTGTGATCCACCCGCCTCGGCCTCCCAAAATGCTGGGATTACAGATGTGAGCCACCACGCCTGGCCCTGCTTTAAATTTCACAAAGACTGCCTCAATTTCACATAAACTTCGTCAAGTTTCTACCCTAGCTTTCCTCAAGGGAAGGAAGCTGGGAGAAGATAGAATATTGTCTCTGGTTGGCCTAAATGAAAAAGTACGGCCAGGCATGGTGGCTCACGCCTGTAATTCCAGGACTTTGGAAGGCCGAGGCAGGTGGATCACTTGAGGTCAGGAGTTCAAGACCAGCCTGGTCAACACCGTGAAACCCCGTCTTACTGAAAACACAAAATCTAGCCAGGCATGGTGGCACATGCCTATAATCCCAGCTACTCAGGAGGCTGAGGCACAAGAATCGCTTGAACCCAGGAGGTGGAGGTTGCACAGTGAGCTGGTATCTCGACACTGCACTCCATCCTGGGAGACAGAATGAGACTCTGTCTCAAAAACACAAACAAACAAACAAACAAAAACCTGAAAAAAAGTGCATCTGAAATATTTAATGGCTTCCTAACACAACTCCAGGAAGCCCATGGACTCCAGGCTCGAATGGATCAGAGAAGAGAAGACTTTGAAGGATCACAACATCTGGTTTTTCAAGTGCCTGCCTAGCTACAATACCCTCCGACAGCCCTCAGGTAAGGGCTCAGCACCCCCGTTTCCATTCCTGCATTTCTGGGGACATTTCCAAACATCCCCCACCCCTATTCCAACAGTTCTACCTTCCTTTAGGTGCTACGGTAGGACACCTGGGAACCAGAAGACAAACAGAAGGAAAGCAGAGCCTAATTTACAACTGAAACCACCCATGGCCTGCGGGGACAGCCACGTAATGGGTTGCCCAGGGACACTGAGGGGCCAGAGCAGAGCTTGGCAAAATGCCCTATTTGTTTTCGGGAAACCGTTGGTGCTTATTGAGTCAGATTAATAAATACCTTCAGGGTTTCCTCTGACAACATTCTCCAGCAAGAGGCACTTTGAACCTTTAGGCCACTGTGAGAATCATTAACAACCCCCACCCCTACCCCTGCCAACCAAACCACTGCCAGTTTAACAATGAGCTTGAGCCAGGCTCGGGCCTCAGAAAGGGTGACTGCTAGTGTCGTTAAAACAGAATAAGGCACACAAAATTGCCCTAGTTCCTGCCTGAGAAACTCCCAAGTTCCCTGCTCACAGGGGCCTCTCCGACCACCCTTTGTCTCTAAGGCTGGTCACCCTGGGCCAACCTCTATGACATTCAGAGTTCATTATTCCCTAGAAAACATCACTTCCCTAGGTGATCTGATTTGTTTACTTGCCTATAAAGGTGTCCTCCCATCCCCCAACAAGAGAAATCACAAAAGCAGGGCCTCGCCTGATCTTCATGCACCTCAACTGTGCCTGCCACTTAACAGGTGGTTCAATAGCCAGGCACAGGGGCTCACTACTGAAATCCCAGCACTTTGAGAAGCCGAGGCAGGAGGATCACTTGAGGCCAAGAGTTTGAGACCAGCCTGGGCAACATGGTGAAACCCTGTCTCTACTAAAAATTTAAAAAATTCAATTAGCTAGGTGTGCTGGCACGTGCCTATAGTCTCAGCTATTTGGGAGGCTGAGGCAGGAGAATCACTTGAACCTGGAAGGCAGAGATTGCAGTGAGCCAAGATTGCACCACTGCCCTCCAGCCTGGGCAACAAGAGTGAAACTCCGTCTAAAAAAAAAAAAAAAGAAGGTGCTCAGTGAATCCATGAATAGATAAATGAATTATTGTCCACTCCTCGGAAAGCCACACAGCATCCAGGCTACTCATCTGCCCCTCAGTCATACAGCAGGCCTGTCCAAGGGTCAACCAGAACCCTAGGCCACAAAACACACCACAGCCTTCCCAGCACATGGCAGGGAGTCCCAAAATCAGGGGGCCTCTCCCACGTTACACAGATGACATGAGTTCCTCTCTGCTACGGGAGCGGACAATTCCCATGTCCAGACTTGTCTTGGGACGGGGACACGGCCTGACTTTTTAAAAGCCAAAATGCTACAGTATTTTTTGCCAGACTCCTCCAGTAACAACCTCCTTTGCACCCAGTTGCAAAAGGAGCTGGAGAAGAGGTTCCCAGACAAACTTCCCACCCAGGACCTCAGGTATTCCGTGAGTAACAAAAGCAACACAGGCCAGGAACAGCGGTTCATGTTTGAAATCTCAACACTCTGGGAGACCGAGGCAGGAGGACCACTTGAGGACAGTAGTCCGAGAACAATCTTGGCAACATAGCAAGTCCCTGTCTCTACAAATAATTTTTTAAAAATCAGTCGGGCATTGGCCAGGCACAGTGGCTCACGCCTGTAATCCCAGCACTTTGGGAGGCCGAGGCGGGTGGATCACAAGTTCAGGAGTTCGAGACCAGCCCAGCCAAGACGGTGAAACCCTGTCTCTACTAAAAATGCAAAAATGAGCCGGGCACAGTAGCGGGCACCTGTAATCCCAGCTACTCAGGAGGCTGAGGCAGGAGAATCGCTTGAACCCAGGAGGCAGAGGTTGCAGTGAGCCGAGATCCCACCACTGCACTCTAGCCTGGGTGACAGAGCAAGACTCCATCTCAAAAATAAAAATAAAAAGTAGTCGGGCATGGTGGTGTATGCCTATGGTCCCAGCTACTCAGGAGGCTGTGTTAGGAAGACTGCTTGAGCCCAGGAGGTTGGGGCTACAGTGAGCTGTGTTTGCACCACTGCACTCCAGCCTGGGCAACAAGCGAGACCCTGTCTCAAAACAAAACTAAACCAAGCCCAACACAGGAGCAGCATTGCTTTCCCTGATGGAGTGGGTGGTTCAAGAGGGTTGCTTATATAACTCTTCTGGACCTCTGAAGTATTTCACAATAATAAATAAAAATAACTCATGTACTTGGTAGAAGAACATTCAAACACTGACAGGAATGAAATGAAAACTGAGTCACCTCTACCCCTATCCCCAGTCTTGCCCCAAAGAACTGACTGCTAACAGCTTCTACCTTGGTCCTTTTGTGCATATACAAAAGCATATGTACAACATCCTTTTATTTCTTTTGAGACAGAGTCTTTCCCTATCGCCCAGGCTGGAGTACACTGGCACAATCTTGACTCACTGCAATCTCCGCCTTGCAGGTTCAAGCAATTCTCATGCCTCAGCCTCCCAAGTAGCGAGGATTATAGGCACACGCCACCACACCCAGCTAATTTTTGTATTTTTAGTAGAGATGGGGTTTTGCCGCATTGGCCAGGCTGGTCTCAATCCTTGGCCTCAAAGGATCCACGTGCCTCAGCTTCCTAAAGTTCTGGGATTACAGGCGTGAGCCACCATGCCTGTATATGTACAACATCCATTAAACATACACACACACTCAGGGTGTGCTGCCCTGAACTCTTCTTTTCCCCTCTTAACATCTCAGAGGTCTTTCCTAAGGAGTAAACACAGACCCATTCAGAAATGAACTGCCCCCAAGGTCATGATCAGAGCCCCTTCTCCTGCTTGACTGAGTGCTCAGGGGAATAGCCCACGTGGAAGAGGTGATCCCGCCGTTCACTCAAGTCTGTGACCAGCGGCTGGGAGCCTCAGAGCCTTGTGGCTCTTTTGCAAACATTCTGTTTTTCCAAACAACCTCTACAGGAAGGCTCCAGGTTCCCCCAAGGCCTCCAACGACGAAGCTAACCCACTGGGAATACCCATGATCAATATCCTCGCAGACATTTTGGCACCCTCGCCCCTGGAATCCCTGAAAGTCCCAGGAAGCTCCAAGGGACTTGCAGTTTCAAGCAGGCAGGCTGGACCCCATCTCTGCTGGGTTTTCAGGTTCTAGGTCCCCAAAGGCACTCCACGTCTCTTCCTCAGGCCCCAGGAGGCATCTGTTTCACTTACCTGGGCAGCAGGTGTGGTGCCCACCTCGACTACACATTATAAAAGGTGGCGTGAAGCCCAGGCGTGGTGGCTCATGCATGTAATCCCAACACTTTGGGAGGCCGAGGCAGGTGGATCACCTGAGGTCAGGAGTTCGAGACCAACCTGACCAACATGGAGAAACCTCATCTCTACTAAAAATACACAGTTTGCTGGGCGTAGTGGCACATGCCTGTAATCCCAGCTACTCAGGAGGCTGAGGCAGGAGAATTGCTTGAACCCGGGAGGCAGAGGCAGCTGTGTGAGCCAAGATCGCACCAATGCACTCTAGCCTGGGCAATAAGAGCGAAACTCCATCTGAAGAGAAAAAAAAAAAAATGGTGGCATGGGGCCAGGCACGGTGGCTCATGACTGTAATTCCAGCACTTTGGGAGGTGGAAGCAGATGGATCACTTGAGGCCAGGAGTTTGAGACCAGGCTGGCCAACATAGCAAAACATCGTCTCTACTAAAAAGACAAAAAATTAGCCAGTCATGGTGGTGCACACCTGTGGTCCCAGTTACTCGGGAGGCTGAGGCAGGAGAATCGCTTGAACCCAGGACGCACAGGTTGCAGTGAGCCGAGATCGTGCCACTGCACTCCAGCCTGGGTGACAGAGCAAGACTGTTTCCAAACAAACAAAAAAAAAGGTAGCACGGGGGTAACGAGTCACCGGTAGAACTCGGAAGGAAAAAGAAACTCTGCACTCTTTGTAAACAGAAGGCAGCTGGCACTTTGTCTTTTGCTGCATTTCGTTGCCTGGAGAGGGTTTATAGAGGTCTAGACACAGATAAGGCTTCCCCGAGTTCTCTGCTGGATAAGTAACTGTTTTACCACCACAGCATACTAATGAGCGCCCTAGAGCACGGGGGTGTACTGAGCCCTCTCATTAATAAGGTGGACACTGGCAATAGAAATGTACCCTCTCCCTCCTTTCTGCTTTTCTTTCCTTTATATATTCAATAAACATTTACCAAGCAGATTCTGCACCAGGCATAGTGTCAGGCAGTGGAGAAAATAGGCAAGTCCCAGAGAAAGCCAGAAAACAAACCTCAAGACAAAAATAGGGCTTCCCATCAAGATAGTTGACTGAATTGAAGCCAAACGCCACACCATCTGCATCTATCTCCCACCCACCCAATTCCCACACACACAAACAGGCAGGGTAAAATACCTGTTTTGAACATAATCAAGTTCTAGGCAAGAAAGAGACAGTTCCAGATGCCAGAAATGAGGAGGAAACCCAAAGCTGAAACCAAGAGCCTGGCCTGGGAGTTTAGGGAACAGATGGCTAGGACTCAGGAGAGGCAGGGAAGCCAGAAGACACCTACTTCAGAAGGTTTTCCGCTCCGGTCCTCATCCGCACGGCTTTCAGGATCTGCTGATTCAAAGCAGCTCTTTGGTTCTGCAATTTACTCCGGCCGGTTTGTGCAAGGGGATTACAGCCCTGAGGAAAAATAAGAGATGCCCCTTCAGAGGTCGGCCACTCTAAAAATGATGACAGGGTTTAATATAATGGAAAACGTTTAACTTCAAAAATAATCTTTTCTGAAAACAAAGCATCTATGTAGAAAATATTGAAAAGTATAAAGAAAAGTCGCTCATAACACAATTGCAAAACAGCCACTGTGAATTGATCTTTCCTTCTCATCTATTTTATTTATTTATTTTAGAGACAAGGTCTCAGCTAGGCACTGTGGTTCACGCCTGTAATCCCAGAACTTTGGAAGGCCAAGGCGGGTGGATCGCCTGAAGTCAGGAGTTCGAGACCAGCCTGGCCAACATGGTGAAACCCTGTTTCTACTAAAAATACAAAAAATTAGCCAGGTGTGGTGGTGGGCGCCTGTAATCCCAGCTACTCAGGAGGCTGAGGCATGAGAATCGCTTGAACCTGGGTGGTGAAGGCTGCGGTGAGCCGAGATTGCACCACTGCACTCCAGCCTCAGCAACCAAAGTGAGACACTGTCTCAAAAATTAATTAATTAATTAATTAAAGACATATCTCTGGGGCAGAGTTATAAGATCAAACCTCTTTAGGGCTACCTATGGACCAGCCCAATCATCCTTCAGGACAGAAAGGCACACACACCCTCGTGACTGCTTTCCCCCTCACTGTTACTGAGTATCTACAATTTTTTTTTTTTTTTTTTGAGACGGAGTCCCACTCTGCCACCTAGGATGCAGTGCAGTGGTGCAATCTTGGCTCACTGCAATCTCCAACTCCTGGGTTCAAGTGATTTTCATGCCTCAGCTTCCCAAGTAGCTGGGACTACAAGTGCATGTCACCATGTCCAGGCAATTTTTCTATTTTAGTAGACACAGGGTTTTGCCATGTTGCCCAGCCTGGTCTTGAACTTCTGACTCCAAGTGATCCACCTGCCTCAGCCTCCCAAAGGGCTGGGATGGCAGGTGTGAGCCGCTGCGCCTGACCTACTTTTTTGTTTAATAACAGCTTTATGGAGATATAATCCACATACCATACATTTCCCCCTTTTAAAATACACAATTTATTGTTTTTAGTATATTCAGGAGTTACAGAACCATCAACACTATCTGATTTTTATTTATGTATTTAAATAAAATAAATAAATATATTAAATATTAATATATTTATTATAAATTTAATATAATATAATATTATTTATTATAAATATATAAATATTAAAATATTAATATATTTATTAAATAAATAAATATATTAAATATATTAAAAATATATTTATTTATAAAAAAATAAATATATTTTTGAGATGGTGTCTTGCTCTGTCACCCAGGCTGCAGTGCAGTGGCACGATCTCAGCTCACTGCAACCTCTGCCTCCCAGGTTCAAGTGATTCTCCTGCCTCAGCCTCCCAAGTAGCTGGGATTACAGGTGCCCACCACCATACCCAGCTAATTTTTGTATTTTTTGTAGAGATGGGGTTTCGCCATGTTGGCCAGGCTGGTCCTGAACTCCTGACCTCAAGTGATCCGCCTACCTCAGCCTCCCAAAGTGCTGGGATTACAGGCATGAGCCACCACACCTACCAACCACTATCTGATTTTAGAACATTTTCATCACCCTAAAAAGAAAGCAAGTAGCCATTAGCATCACTCCCCATTTCCTTTTCCCCTTAACCCCAGCCCTAGGCAACCCCAAATCTACTTTCTATCTTTACAGGTTTGCTTATTCAAGATTATTTCATATAAACGGAATCATATAATATGTAGCCTTTGCATCTGGCTTCTTTCACTTGCCATGATGTTCTCAAGGTTTAACCAGGTTATAGCATGTATCAGAACTTCGTCTCTTTTTGTCCCCAAAAAAGATTTCATTATATGGATACACCACACTTGTGTACTTTATCCATTCATCATACGATGGGCATGGAGAGTGTTTTCACTTTTTGACTATTACGAATAAGGCTGTTTATGTGCGTACAAGGTTTTATATGGACACACTTTTGTTTTTTTTTTTTTTTTTTTTTTGAGACAGAGTCTCGCTCTCTGGCCCGGGCTGGAGTGCAGTGGCCGGATCTCAGCTCACTGCAAGCTCTGCCTCCCGGGTTTACGCCATTCTCCTGCCTCAGCCTCCTGAGTAGCTGGGACTACAGGCGCCCACCACCTCGCCCGGCTAGTTTTTTATATTTTTTTTAGTAGAGACGGGGTTTCACCGTGTTAGCCAGGATGGTCTCGATCTCCTGACCTCATGATCCGCCCGTCTCGGCCTCCCAAAGTGCTGGGATTACAGGCTTGAGCCACCGCGCCCGGCCATGGACACGCTTTTGTTTCTCTTAAATGTGGAAATAAAAGTTCTAGATCAGATGGGATTTTTTTTGTTTTGTTTTTATTTTTGTTTTTGTTTTTTTGAGACAGAGACTTGCTCTGTCGTCCAGGCTTGAGTGCAGTGGCTCGATCTTGGCTCATTTCAACCTCTGTCTCCCGGGTTCGAACGATTCTCCTGCTTCAGCCTCCCATGTAGCTGGGATTACAGGTGCGCACCACCATGACCAGCTAATTTTTGTATTTTTAGTAGAGAGGGGGGTTTCACCATGTTGGCCAGGCTGGTCTCAAACTCCTGACCTCAAGTGATCCGCCCGCCTTGGCTTCCCAAAGTGCTGGCGTGAGCCACTGTGCCCGGTCTAGATCATATGATTTATTCTATGTTAATGATTTGAGGAACTATCAGACTCTTCAAAGGGGTTATACAATTTTACAATCCAACTAACAGCATGAGAGTTCCAATCCATCTACATCTTACCAATACAGGTGCTGGTCTGTCTTTTTTATTACAGCTATCCTATGTGTGTGCTGTCTCGCACTGTGGTTTCGAATTGTGTCTCCCTGACAGTTAATGGTGTTGAATATCTTTTCATGAACTTATTGGCCAACTGTATATCTTCTTCGAAGAAATATCAATTCAGATCCTTTGCACATTTTTTGTTTGTTTGTTTTGAAACAGGGTCTCAGTCTGTCACTCAGACTGGACTGCTACAGTGGTGTGATCTCGGCTCACTGCAGCCTTCACCTCCTGGGTTCAAGTGATTCTCCTGCCTCAGCCTCCTGAGCAGCTGGGACTCCAGGTGCATGCCACCACGTCCGGCTAATTGTTGTATTTTTTGGTAGAGACGGGGTTTCACCATTTTTTGCCAGGCTGGTCTTGAATTCCTGATCTCAAGCGATCTGCTTACCTTGGCCTCCCAAAGTGCTGGTCTTACAGGCGTGAGCCACCATGCCCGGCCCGCCTTTGCCCAGTTTTAAACTGGGTTGTCTTTTTATCTGTCTAGTTGAAAGTTATGATTTTTAATCTCTGCCAAGTTGACATGCAAAAATAGATAGCTCATTCTTCTAATGTGTATGTTTATTACAACAGTGAATGTAAAGGTTTTTCCATATAATCTTAACACTTTAATTTCTTTTTCAACAAATTATCTGTGTTCTCTGACCATTGTGCCCTGGGGTATTTGGATTACAACGTTTCATGCTAAAAGTTTAAGATTGGAATAAAAGCTGCATTTTAACTTAATGGTATTCTTCCCACCCTAGACAGGTAGAAGCCCCAGGACCTGAGTTAGGACCACATTCCTCTTTGACGCTTATCTCTAGGCCCTGCCCACTGCGGTTACTCCCTAGGAGCGGTGTGGCAGGCAGTATTATGTGGTGAAGAGACTGCCCTTTCTCTCTTGATGAGTCACATCTCAGGCCTGCACACACCTGGCCTCCCTGACCTCTGCCCAAGCCACACCCATGGCCTGGACCCCAGGGAGGGAGATGTGAGTTATCTATAGCGGAAACCTCCTCAGGAATCCCAGTATTCTCCTTCCAGAAAGATTTCTCATTCTTGGCCAGAATGGTCATGGCAGCTCACGCCTGTAATCCCAAGCACTTTGAGAGGCTGAGGCCAGAGGATCACTCGAGGCCAGGAGTTTCAGGCTGTGGTGCGCTATGATTGCGCCACTGCACTCCAGCCTGGATAACAGAGTGGGACTGTCTCTACAAAGAATAATAAAAATGCTAAAATAATAATAAAAATAAAAGACTTCTCATTCTCATTTCCCAGCAGGTCACCACCACCTGTCCCCGACATAGCCCCACAACCTAATTTTCCCTATCTCGCAAGGACGCATTCCCCCAATTCAAATTGCACAGATATTCAGAATCTGAGTTGGCTTCTGTTGTCAGGCTGGAGAGCAGTGGTGCGATCTCAGCTCACTACAGCCTCTGCCTCCTGGGTTCAAGTGATTATCTTCCCTCATCCTGCTGAGTAGCTGGAATTACAGGCACCTGCCACCACACCCAGCTAGTTTTTCTATTTTTAGTAGGGACGCGGTTTCACCATGTTGCCCAGGCTGGTCTTGAACCCCTGACCTCAGGTGATCCACCCGCCTCGGCTTCCCAAAGTGCTGGGATTACAGGCGTGAGCCATGGCACCCAGCCCTGGAATGGATTTTAAAATTAATATCGTTTAAAGCATTAAATGGTTTCCAATTTTGTCTTTTTTCAGATTTAAGATTAAAATATCTTTGGCCGGGTGTGGTAGCTCACGCCTGTAATCCCAACACTTTGGGAGGCCAAGGTGGGCGGATTACCTAAGGCCAGGAGTTCGAGAACAGCCTGGCCAACATGGCGAAACCCCGTCTCTACTAAAAATACAAAAAACTTAGCCAGGCATGGTGGCACGCACCTGTAATCCCAGCTACTGGAGAGGCTGAGGTGGCAGAATTGCTTAAACCCGAGAGGCGGAGGTTGCAGTGAGCCAAGATCGTGCCACTGCACTGCACTCCAGCCTGGGCAACAGAGCAAGACTCCGCCTCAAAGAAAAAAAAAAAAGAAAAGAAAACTTTAATGTTATGCTATTATAATTTAATATTAAAGAACTAAAATAACTGTTCGTCTCTTTCCTTTCCACTTCCAAAAATGATGATGATTCAGTTTGACTCTGAATTACCTGGATCACCACTGCTGTGTTTCATCTTACAGGGAAGCTTGAATAATTCCTTTATGTACATTCCCAGAGCTCAGATAAGCAGCCATTCCAGACTACGGACAAGAACGTTTTTTCTGTTCGTATACTTTCCCCAACTTCTGCTGGCCTGGAATCACTACGCGCTAACCAGCCCACAGATATGTGGTCAAGTTTCTAGATAAGGCACAGGAACACTTAGGGTTAGATTTGACGGAGTAATTGGACCTGAAACCACATTACTTATTCCTGACAGGTAGGAATGTTGGGCCCTGTTGGGGAACACAAGAAACACACACAGGACTGTGTGCGGAAACTTCCCCGAGAGGTAGATCTGCACAAGACTGCCAGAAAGAGTCCTTGGCATCACCAGAAACTATTAGCCATCTACTAGCCCCTGCCAGGGGCTGCTCTGTAGGGGACAAGGTGGCGGGTCCACCATCCCCACCCATACATTCCTCACCCCACTCCCTATCTTGTCTAATAACGAGACCTTAGCTCTGAACAAACAGCTTCGAGAACAGCCTCTGCAACTCAGAGACAGGGATTGGTTCTTGACAGAACACAGAGCTGCTTTGAAACTGGAGTGAAGGTTTGTACCAGGGACGGGGGTGGGGGGGTGGGGGTGAGGGGGGTGGGGTGCGGTTCCTCTCACACCTGTGGGGCCAACTGAGCTCTCCTGACCTCAGGGGCTGCTGTTGACAAGTTCTACAGTGAAGTGAGACTTTCTCCCCCTCCCAGAGTCTATTCCCTTCCCACACTAAGGTTCAGACATTTCCATCAGTCCCAAAACTTGAAGAGTGGGCAGAGTCAACACCCAAGAAAAGCAAGTACTGCGTGAACCCCCATGTCATCACCAGCTTTACAGGCAACTCCTGGGGCGGACCGCTTATGTGGACCCTGGTACAGCATCTCGGATCCCATGGTTCTGCAGCAAGGAGGTTATATGAGCAACTTGAGATCCTAGAGGCAGGCAGTAAAAGTCAGGGTGGGATTTAAGACCCTGTCCTGCCGGGCCCGGTGGCTCAAGCCTGTAATCCCAGCACTTTGGGAGGACGAGACGGGTGGATCACGAGGTCAGGAGATCGAGACCATCCTGGCTAACACGGTGAAACCCCGTCTCTACTAAAAAGTACAAAAAACTAGCCAGGCAAGGTGGCGGGCGCCTGTAGTCCCAGCTACTCGGGAGGCTGAGGCAGGAGAATGGCGTGAACCCAGGAGGCGGAGCTTGCAGTGAGCTGAGATCCGGCCACTGCACTCCAGCCTGGGCGAGAGAGCGAGACTCCGTCTCAAAAAAAAAAAAAAAAAAAAAAAAAAAAGACCCTGTCCTTCCTGCTGCTCCAGGATGAACAGTGAGGCAGTGTGAGCCGTAGGAATGCATGCAACTCCCAGACACCCCTTCATGGGTGATGGCTGCCCACCATCACCCCACATCTTTTGGGGGAACAGTGACGCCAGCCCACTCTCCCACCTCACAGCTCATGACGGCCTGGCCAGGGGTAGGGGTGTGTGTAAATCCATGCTCCCCCAACATCCTTTCCAAGGGGAAGAACATCTGACTTCTGCCTGGCCAGCTGGAAAACCAAAGCCTGAAGACAAGGGTCAGTCGAAACCCATAAGGAAGAGGTCCTCATTGGCCTTGAACCTGGGAGGCTGTGACACTGAGCAGGTGCAGCCGCCTTACCACCAGCAGAAGAGTGCCTCTCTAGACATGGAACCAACCCCAGGTGGGCTGAGCTGAGAAATAGCTTTGGCGATGTCATCTGAGCCCTGGATCAAGCCAGGCCTGAAGACATCCCTCTGTACTTTTCATTTACAGCAACCAATCCATTCCCTTCTTTGCTTAAGCCATTTTTTGCATTGAGGTACAATTTACATACAATAAAATACACATATTTTAAGTACATAGTTCAATGAGTTTGAACAAACGTATAAACCTGTGTAACCATCACTCCTATCAAAATACAAAACACAGAACATTTCCATTTCCATCATCCCCAGGCAACCAATACTCTGATTTCTATCACCACATATTTTTGTCTGCTTTTGAACTATGTAAATGTAATCAGATAGGATGTAGTCTCTGTGTCTGGTTTATTTTGCTTAATACCATGTTTTGCGATTCACCCATGCTGTTTCATTTACCAGTAGTTTGTTCCTTTTTTTTTTTTTTTTTTTGAGACAGAGTTTCGCTCTTGTTGCCCAGGCTGGAGTGCAGTGGTGTGATCTCGGCTCACTGCAAACTCCGCCTCCCAGGCTCAAGCGATTCTCCTGCCTCAGCCTCCCGAGTAGCTAGAATTGCAGGCACCCACCACCATGCCCGGCTAATTTGTTTGTTCCTTTTTTATTGTGGGGTAGAATTCTATTGGAGAAACGTACTACAGTGTGTTTATCTCCCGAAGCTATTTTGGATTAAATTTTCTGGCACCTGCAACTAAAAAAGTACTAACTCAAATAAGTTTACCCAGAGTGAAAACTCTTTTCTTTCCTTTGAGACACAGTCTCACTCTGTCACCCAAGCTGGAGTGCAGTGGCATGATCTCAACTCACTGCAACCTCCGCCTCCTGGACTCCAGCGATTCTCCTTAGCCACCTGAGTAGCTGGGATTTCATGTGCACGCCACCATGCCCGGCTAATTTTTGTATTTTTAGTAGAGACAGGGTTTCGCCGTGTTAGCCAGGCTGGTCTCAAACTCCTGGACTTAAATGATCCGTCCTCCTCTCCCTCCCAAAGTGCTGGGACTACAGGTGCGAGCCACCGCACCCGGCCTACAGCGAAAACTCTCTTTACATGTCACTTACATGCCTTAATGTACAGTCAGATTGTTCACCTGTAAGACGAGTATTTAAGAGCAGCATCTAGACAAAGCCTACAAGCAGGAAGATTGTACTTCCAGGGGTCATTTCTACAGTTCGTTACTAGAGAAGTTTCTCTGAACATGTACAGCAACCGTTTATATTAGTGTGGCACATACATACCTATCTGAAAGCTTCGAGTGCAGAAATGCAGACTCACCTCGCTTATAACTACTGTTCTTGAGCTCATAAAATACCTAAATAATGTGGTGTAACAACTAAATGTGTACCCAGAGAAAAGCCTTAGAATGTTATCCTAGGTGAAATCTATTCAGTGAACAGACAGATCACAGCTACAGTGACATTTCTGCTACTGTTACAAGTTTCTTACAAAGTGAGAAAGTGGCTGCTTAAAATCGGAAAGAGGCCCCGCATGGAGGCTCGCTTGTATAATCACGGCACTTTGGGAGGCTGAGGTGGGCAGAGTACTAGAGGTCAGCAGTTTGAGACCAGACTGGCCAACGTGGTGCAACCCTGTCTCTAGCAAAAAATACAAAAATTAGCCAGGCGTGGTGGCGTGTGCCTATAGTCCCAGCTACTCGGGAGGCAGAGGTTGCAGTGAGCCAAGAACTCGCCACTGCCCTCCAGCCTGGGTGACAGAGGGAAACCCTGTCTCAAAAAAAAAAAAAAAAAAAAGAATTAAAGTCAGAAAGAGAGCCCTTACCAAAAACAGGCCATGCTGGCACCTTGATCTTGGATTTCTAGCCTCTCGAATGATGAAAAATAAATTTGTGTTAAGTTTAAAATATAAATAAAACTGGAGGCAGGCACTTAATTAGGAAGAAAGGAAAGGGTGGTCAAGCTACTCCTGGAACAGGGCAGTTTTTCTTCCCCTCTGGGGGCCCCGCTCCATTCTGGGCTGTGACTGGCGCCTGCTTTGCCTCCACTGTAAGCAACAGTATGGGCCCTTCTTCCGCACAGCCGAAGATAAAGCTCGCACATGCAGCGGTGTTTTCAGCAAATTCAGGGCAATGTGCAAGCTTGGGATCTAAAGGTTCAGGCATAAAACTGAGTGAGAGATGACACAGTAGGGCTGGCCCAGCTCCCAGCTAGAGAGACCTTCCCACGGGATACAGGAAGGCAGGTGTTTTTAGCTGCTTCTCCAGCAAAGATTATTTTCTCTGCCTTTCTCACTCCTTCCTGGTTACACAATCCCTCACTCAACCACCAAACTCTGGAAAACAGAATTGCTTGTTTGTAAGTCAGCCAGAGCGACCAATGAGAAAACACAGAAAAGAGCGTGCCTTACCCTGCAATACACACATACATCTAATTTAACTTTTCACCACACTGGAGATTCAGGGCAGACTGGGTGGAAAGAATCTAGCTTGTCTATGTCCATAAAAATAAAAACATGCATTCAGTACTTGTTAACAGCCCTCCTGCCCTTCCAGGATCTCTGCCAGGTGTCAGGGCTGGAGGTTGGGGCCCAGCTGCCTCCCCCAGGAATCCCAATCCATTCACAGGGGGGTGGAGGGGGCCTCGATATGGATCAACACAGCCATGATATTTAGTTACAAGCTCCCTTCAGTCTGTTCCAGAAATCTCTATAAACCCCTACTGTGTGCTAATCAGTTATTTTTCAATATGCTGAATAACTTTTTTTAGATGAAGTCTTGCTCTGTCACCCAGGCTGGAATGCAGTGGCGCAATCTCGGCTCACCACAACCTCCACCTCTCGGGTTCAAGCGATTCTCCTGTTTCAGCCTCCTGAGTAGCTGGGATTACATGAATGTGCCAACACATCCGGCTAATTTTTGTATTTTTTTTTTTAGTAGAGACGAGGTTTCACCGTGTTGGCCAGGCTGCTCTCGAACTCCTGGCCTAAAGTGGGCTGCCCACCTCAGCCTCCCAAAATGCTAGGATCATAGGCGTGAGCCACCACACCCAGCCTTGAATAACTAGGTTTTACTGTGCCTCCCACATGAAATCATGAACATTTCCATGAATCAACTGTATTTCCAGATGAATGATCTGCTCATTTAAACTGGTAGGACACACTCACCAATAGTTTTAACAATTTTTTTTTTTAGATGGAGTCTCGCTGTTGTACAGGCTGGAGTGCAATGGCACGATCTCGGCTCACTACAACCTCCGCCTCCTGGGTTCATGCGATTCTCCTGCCTCAGCCTCCTGAGTAGCTGGGATTACAGGCGTATGCCACCATGCCTGGCTAATTTCTATATTTTTAGTAGAGATGGGGTTTCACCATGTTGGTCAGGCTAGTCTTGAACTCCTGACCTTGTGATCTGCCTGCCTTGGTCTCCCAAAGTGCTGGGATTACAGGCGTGAGCCATTGCACCCAGATACTCAGCTATCTTTTGTATTTTTTAGTAGAGACGTGGTTTCACCATGTTTGCCAGGCTAGTCTTGACTTCCTGACCTCAGGTGATCTGCCCACCTCAGCCTCACAAAGTGCTGGGATTACAGGTGTGAGCCACAGTGCCTGGTCCCTTATTTTTATTTTTGACATAGGATCTCACTCTGTTGCCCAGGCTGGAGTGCAGTGGCACGATCTCTGTTCACTGCAGCCTCAACATCCCGGGGCTCAGGCAATCCTCCCACCTCAGCCTCCTAAGAAGCTGAGACTACAGGTCCACACCATCACACCTGGCTAATTTTATTGTATTTTTTGTAGAGACAGAGTTTTGTCAATGCAGCCCAGGCTGGTCTTGAACTCCTGAGCTCATGTGATCCACCACCCTGGCCTCCTAAAGTGCTGGGATTACAGATGTGAGCCACTGCATCCAGCCTTGTTCTTGACCATCTGCCCTTTTTTCTTTTTTTGACATAATCTTGCTCTGTTACCCAGCAGGCTGGAGTGCAGGGGCACAATCTTGGCTCACTGCAACCCCCACCTCCCAGGTCCGACTGATTCTCCTGCCTCAGCCTTCTGAGTAGCTGGGATTACAGGCACACAGCACCATACCTGGCTAATTTTACATTTTTAGTAGAAATGGGGTTTCACCATGTTGTCCAGGCTGGTCTCGAACTCCTGAACTCAAACGATCCTCCTGTCTCGGACTCCCAAAGTGCTGAGATTATAGGACTGAGCTACCGTGCTGGTCCCCTTTTCTCTTGTTACAATCAAATGGAAACCCGGCCATAGGGAATTCCGAGGGCTGAATGGGCAGCCCCGAGGGACTCGCATCATTTACCGTGGTGTCTCCATCCCTGGTGCTCCAAGTGGGGGACCTTGTCCTCACCTGGCACCCATTACTGCTGCTCTGCCAGACACCCAGCCTCTGGCTGAGCAGTACCTGCAGTTCAACTGTGTCCAGTTCGACTGGCTACCACCAATGCAGCCTTTGTGTCACGGGACTCTGGTACCTGAGCCAAAGGAGGAAGTGTTGATCAGGCCAAAGCCAATGCCCAGTACCATCAGGTGGTGTCGTGGCAACCATCCAAATAGCCCCAGGAAACAAGGGACATTTACAGTGTTACAGGTCATCACGTTGTCTCTCCTCTGAGTCACCCTGAAAATTCTGTTTCGGCCAGGGGACACCTCCCAGCCACAATCCCACAGTTGAGGACTGTTGGTCAGGCAGGCCCTGGAGGCTGACAGCAGATACCATGCAGCTGGGCAGACCCTCTCCAAGGCCACAGTCAGCCTGGATCCAGCCTGGCCTTCAAGATCTGGCTTAGGGCTGGGTGCAGTGGTTCACATGTGTATTAGTCCACCACTGAGATGGGAGGATCGCTTGAGGCCAGGAGTTCAAGACCAGCCTAGGCAACACAGTAAGACCCTATCTCTACAAGAAAAAAAAAAAAAATCAGCCAGGTGTGGCGATTTTTAATCACACCTGTAGTCCCAGCTACTTGGGAAGCTGAGGCAGGAGGATCACTTGAGCCCAGGAGGTCAAGATTACAGTGAGCTACGACAGTGCCACTGCACTCCAGCCTTGGCGACAGAGCCAGATTCTGTCATCTTTAAAAAAAAAAAAAAACAGGGCCGGGAGCGGTGGCTCAAGCCTGTAATCCCAGCACTTTGGGAGGCCGAGGCGGGCGGATCACGAGGTCAGGAGATCGAGACCATCCTGGCTAATACGGTGAAACCCTGTCTCTACTAAAAATACAAAAAAAAAAAATGAGCTGGGCGAGGTGGCGGGCGCCTGTAGTCCCAGCTACTCGGGAGGCTGAGGCAGGAGAATGGCCTAAACTCAGGAGGCGGAGCTTGCAGTGAGCTGAGATCCGACCACTGCACTCCAGCCTGGGCGACAGAGTGAGACTCCGTCTCAAAAAAAAAAAAAAAAACAAAACTGATTCAGACCATGATGGGGAATCAGGAATGGGGTCGGCATCAGCAGCCTTTACTCTCCTCTGCCTCCCTCCCTCTCCACCTGGAAACTGACTCAAGGCTTCAAGGGGATGGATCTAAACAGCCAGAGGGGTGGTGTCAGTACCAATAGAGCTGGAGCTGCTGATCCCACATGACCTAGGCCGTGCCTGGTGGACTCAGCCCATCAGCAGGCTTCCTTATTCAAACGTGCGCTCATAAAGGATGCACACAAGTGTCTACCATGAAATTAGCCCTTGCTAAGATGAATGCTGCTCATTCATCAACGAGCAGATCCCTGCTCCTTGCAGAGAGAAGACTGCAAGGAGCTTCTGGGTTAAAAAAAAAAAAAAAAAAAAAAATTATCCTTCTTTCTCTGCCGGAGCCTCCAGGAAGCCCAGCACCCAGCTTCAACACGGACCATAAACCAGGACACAATGAACTCGGAGGCCCTGTCCAGCCTGGAGGTTACTGTGAATAAGAAACAACTTCTCCTACAGCTCTTGAGTAAAAACAATAGAGCTAACTTCATTTTGGGGCATTAGCATTCCCAAAGGATAAAGAGGCAGAGATAAGAAGTGACAATGCCTCACTGTGTACTCACTCTCCTCTTCCACATAGTGCCAAGACCTTTCATTTTGGGCCTTTCAACGGCCTGGGGAAAGGCTTTCTCTAGTTTGCTTCCAGCTGCTTTTCTTTTTTTTTTTTTTTTTTTTTTTTGAGATGGAGTTTTTTTGCTCTTGTTGCCCAGGCTGGAGTACAATGGCATGATCTCAGTTCACCGCAACCTCCGCCTCTCAGGTTCAAGTCATTCTCCTGCCTTAGCCTCTCAAGTAGCTGGGATTACAGGCATGTGCCATCGCACTCGGCTAATTTTGTATTTTTAGTAGAGATGGGGCTTCTCCATGTTGGTCAGGCTGGTCTCGAACTGCCAACCTTAGGTGATCCACCTGCCTCGGCCTCCCAAAGTGATGTGATTACAGGCATGAGCCACCACTCCCAGTCTTCCAGCTGCTTTTCTTCATGGCCAAGAACAGATTTTCCTGTGAGTTTTAGTACTATGGGGTACAGGGGCAGTCACAGAAAAGGAATCTCTATCAGGATGCAGCAGTCTAGAAATTACATTACTCTGCATTTCACTACAGGCCAGAGCACAATAATTCTTCCAAGATTTTCAGTAGGAAGAGCATAAAAATCTGGGGAAAAGAAGTTGTATTTCTATTCCTTGTAAGTTAAGAAAGTAATTTATAGTAATCTTACAGAGCTGTACCTCTGTTTAAACACAGTAACATAATGAGAAAGAAGAAAACACGGTGAGAAGCCAGGGAAAGCTGGGTGCGGTGGTTCATGCCTGTAATCCCAGCACTATGGAAGGCTGAGGCTTGGGCCCAAAGAGTTCGAGACCAGACTGGGCAACATAGTGAGACCCTGCCTCTACAAAAAATTTAAAAATTAGCCAGGCTTTGTGACTCATGCCTGTTGTCCCAGCTACTCATGAGGCTGAGATAGGAGGATTGCTGGAGCCAGGGAGGTTGAGGCTGCAGTGAGCTATGATCATGCCACCGCACTTCAGCCTGGATGACACAGCAACACCCTGTCAGAAAAAAAAAAAAAAAAAAAAGAAAAGAAAAGAAAGAAAAAAGTGAGAGACATGATTTTATAATAGACCTGAGGCTGGGCATGGTGGTTCATGCCTATAATCCCAGCACTTTGGGAGGCCAAAGCGGGCAGATCGCCAGAGGTCTAGAGTTTGAGACCAACATGAAGCACCCTTGTCTCTACTAAAAACACAAAATTAGCCAGGCATGGTGGTGCATGCCTGAGGCACATCACTTGAACCCGGGAGGTGGAGGTTGTGGTGAGCCAGGACTGCGTCACTGCACTCCTGCCTGGGTGACAGAGTGACACTCCATCTCAAAAAAAAAAAAGGTAGAAAAAAAAAATAGACCTGAAAGGTTTCTTTTCTCAGAGACCTCCCAAGGTGCCAGCCCAGACCTGAGGTCTGTACTGGGGGTGTCCATTTCCAACCTGAGGCTAAGTTACGTCTTGAGGCTCTGTACAGCCAAGTCACCCTACCTGATTCCAAAAAGACCAATTAACAAGGGGACTCCCGGGCTGGGCGTGGTGGCTCATGCCTATAATCCTAACACTTTGGGAGGCCAAAGAGGACAGATCACCTGAGGTCGGGAGTTTGAGACCAGCCTGACCAACATGGAGAAACCCTGTCTCTACTAAAAATACAAAAATTAGCTGGACATGGTGGCTCATGCCTGTAATCCCAGCTACTGGGGAGGCTGAGGCAGGAGAATCGCTTGAACCCAGGAGGTGGAGGTTGCGGTGAGCTGAGTTTGTGCTATTGCACTCCAGCATGGGCAACAAACGGAAACTCTGTCTCAAAAAAAACAAGGGGACTCCCTCCATCCCCCTCCAGTGACTGTCTTACACATTCAGGACCCACACCCAGCCCACATAAGGGACTTCTGAGCAATTAGGTACACAAAAACACAGCTGAAGCTCTGATTAAGGCCTGTGGACCACCCTACTTTTTGCTCTCTAAAGCCAAGAGGCTGATTCCAGGCCAGGCACAGTGGCTCACACCTGTAATCCCAGCACTTTGGGAGGCCAAGGCGGGCGAATCACTTGAGGTCAGGAGTTTAGGACCAGCCTGGACAACATTGTGAAACACCATTTCTACTGAAAATACAAAGATTAGCTGGACACGGTGGCGGGCGCCTGTAATCCCAGCTACTTGAGAAGCTGAGGCAGGAGTATCGCTTGAACCCTGGAGGCAGAGGATGCAGTGAGCCACGAGTGCACCACTGCACTCCAGCCTGGGCAACAGAGCAAAACTCCATTTCAAAAAAACAAAAAAGGCCAAGAGGCAGATTCCTTTTCAAGCATGGCGGGAGCTATCCCAACAAAGCACCAACTCCCAGCACTGCTCAGCACTCCAGGAAACGAGACCTGCTGGGAACTGCTGCCAAAGAAACCATATCGAGTCACGGTCCGGAGTGCCCCAGAACCTAACCAGGGGTCAGGCACCGAGCTGTCGCTCCATAAATCCTTTTCGGATGAATGGAGCATAATGTCATTTTAAAGAAAAGGGGAGGGAAGGCATGACACAGAGAACAGGATGAAAGAGAAGCCTGACTTCAGTGGAAATTCATTTGATCCTTAAGTGTGCACAAAATCCCAACAGTCGCCAGGCGCGGTGGCTCACGCCTGTAATCCCAGCACTCTGGGAGGTCGACAAGGGCAGATCACGCGGTCAAGAGGTTGAGACCATCCTGGCCAACATGGTGAAAGCCCAGCTCTACTAAAAATACAAAAATTAGCTGGGCATGGTGGTGCGTGCCTATAGTCCCAGTTACTTGGGAGGCCGAGGCAGAAGAATCACTTGAACCCGGGAGGTGGAGGTTGCAGTGAGCTGAGATCGTGCCATTGCACTCCAGCCTGGCAAAAGAGCCACACTCCGTCTCAAAACAAACAAAAACAAAAACAAAAACAAAAATCCCAACAGTCAAAATACAGCACCAGGTGCAGGGACTCCCACCTATAATCCCAGCACTTTGGGAGGCCAAGGTGGGTGGATCACTTGAGGTCAGGAGTTCGAGACCAGTCTGACCAATATGGTGAAACCCCGTCTCTACTGAAAAATACAAAAATTAGCCGGGCATGGTGGCGTACATCTGTAGTCTCAGCCACTCGGGTGGCTGAGGCATGAGAATCGCTTGAATCCAGGAGGTGGAAGTTGCAGGGAGCTGAGATTGTGCCACTGGCACTCCAGCCTGGGGGACAGAGCAAGACTCCATCTCAAAAAAAAAAAAAAAATACAAGAAGGAAAGCCCCCTACTGGCTCAGCCACACAATGAATGCAGCAGCTTTTGGCAATCTTCACCCCCTCCTTAACTCTTGGGACCCCTCCCCAGCCCACCTTCTCCCTGAATCTCCAGCCATTCCCCACCCAACTTCTTCACTTTTGTCTTTTCCTTCTTCTTTTTTGTGACGGAGTCTCGCTCTGCTGCTCAGGCTAGAGTGCAGTGGCGTGATCTCGGCTCACTGCAACCTCCACCTCCCAGGTTCAAGTGATCCTCCTGCCTCAGCCTCCGAGGAGCTGGGATCACAGGTGCCCACCACCACGCATGGCTAATTTTTTGTATTTTTAGTAGAGACAGGGTTTCACCGTGTTGGCCAGGCTGGTCTCGAACTTCTGACCTCAGGTGATTCGCCCACCTCGGCCTCCCAAAGTGCTGGGATTACAGGCATGAACCACTGCACCCTGCCACACCTTTGTCTTTAACCAGCTCTGGGCTTCCACATTCTAAAACAAAGCTGCCTTCTCTCTTCTCAGCTCCCCTCTTTCTCCAGCAATATCTTCCCTGCCCTTCTTCCCCTGTACCCTGTCACACTGACTTTTGTCCCCAATTCTCAAACATGCATTTCCTAACGACTCCTAAGGGACTAAATCCAGGACCTTCCCCACATTCATCTGACTTGTCAAGCCTCGCTCCACTAACAAGACTGACCTCTCAGCTTCCTAGACCTGGCCACCCTTCTGGCTTTCCTCCCACCTCTCCACCCACCCCTTAAGTGGAGGAACTATTCCCTTCTAGCCCAGATCCTTTCACTCGATACCCCAACTGCCTCCCAATTGGTGCCACCCAAAACTGCATCTCCAGGCAGGGCGCCTGCATGGCTGCTGGGCCCATGGAGTGGGCTCTCCACCTGGACCGCCATGTGGATATCCCATGGGGGCCTCAAGTCTACCCATCCACACACTAGCCTCCGTGTTCACCCCATCTCGACGAGGCGCATGACAAGACGCCTCAGGCAGGCATTGTGACTTTTTTTTTTTTGAGACAGGTTAGAATGCAGTGGCGTGATCTCCGCTCACTGCAGCCTGCACCTCCCAGGATCAGGGATCCTCCTACCTCACCCTCCTGAATAGGTGGGACCACAGCGGGGTACCACCACACCTGGCTAATAGACAGGCATTTTGGATTATCATTGGCAGCTCCTTCCCTGCCATAACCTGTTACATCAGTTCTTTCCCTCTCTGCCAGATACTGCCTTTTTCCAGCTTTATCATTCCAACCCCCTCGTCACTGGAATCCCTGCCTTCAGTGTGGACCCCTGGTCTGAGTTAAGGGTGCAACCTGGTGGAAAGAACGGGTTTTTTTTTTTTTTTTTTTTTTTTGAGACAGGGTCTCACTCTGTCATCCAGGCTGGAGTGCAGTGACGCGGTAACAGCTCACTGCAGCCTCGACCTCGTGGGCTCCGGATATCCTCCCACCTCGGCCTCCTGAGTATATGAGATTACAGGAACACACCACTATGCCAGGCTGATTTTTAAACTTCTTGTAGAGATGGGGTTTTGCTATGTTGCCCAGGGTGGGTTTGAATTCCTGGCCTCAAGCAATCCTCCCACCTTGGCCTCCCAAAATGCTGGGATTACAGGTGTGAGGCACTGCACCCCACTCACAGCACTTTCTGTCACTGACTGCATCATCAGTAGTCCATAACAGAGAAGGAAGGGCAAAGATGACAGGTATTACAAGGGGCTAAATCCTCCCTATGCCTCCCTGCCGGGCTCCACCATAGCTTCTTCCCCATCCCCCACCCATTCACCATTCAGGTGTCAAAGCGGTCTTTCTCTTACACAAATCTCACAGGTCTGGTCCTGCTTTAAATACTTTGATGGATTCCACAGTTCCCAGGTCAAGCAAGATGCATGACCCTGAAGTGCCTGGCTCCGACTAACACCTCCACAACCTGGGGATGCCTACAAAGCACTCACAAGTCCACAGCTCTGTCCAAGTTGTTTCTTCTTCCTGAAGGGCTCTTCCTCCCCTTTCATCTGGATAGCACCTGCCTTTCTTTTTTGGAGGGGGTGGGTTGGGGGGAACAGAGTCTCGCTCTGTCACCAGGCTGGAGTGGTGCAGTGGTGCGATCTCGGCTCACTGCAACCTCCGCCTCCCAGGTTCAAGGGATTCTCCTGCCTCAGTCTCCCGAGGAGCTGCGATTACAGGCGCCTGCCACTACACCCAGCTAATTTTTATATTTTTAGTAGAGACAGGGTTTCACCATGTAGGCCAGGCTGGTCTCAAACTCCTGACCTCAAGTGATCCACCTGCCTCAGCCTCTCAAAACACTGGGATTACAGGCATGAGTCACTGCGCCTGGCCAGCACCTGCCTTTCATTCGTTTTGTTTTGTTTTCATTTTATTTTTTAAAATTTTTTATAGAGCCAAGGTCTTGCTATGTTGCCCAGGCTGCTCTGGAACTCCTGGCTTCAAGAGATCCACCTACCTTGGCCTCCCAAACTACTGGGATTACAGGTGTGAGCCATCACACCTGGCCCTCATTTGCTTTAGGTCAAACTGGCTCAGGTCATAGATCAGGAAAGATTCAACGTCAACACCTTTTATTTTCCTAGGACAAATAGACTCTTTGAACTGGTATGACTTAACACGGAGTAGCACAACAATTGTTCCAAGGTCTCATTTTCAAAATTGACGGTTTTAATTGTAAAGCAATAATTCCTCTTATATTGCACCCTTGATTCTCTCATCGAACACCAGAGAAACTGCATCTAAAAAACACCCCACTTTAGGAGGCCGAGGTGGGCAGATCACCTGAGGTCAGGAGCTCAAGAACAGCCTGGCTGACACGGCGAAACCTTGTCTCCACCAAAAATACAAAAGTTAGCCAGGCATGGTGGTACGCACCTGTAGTCTCAGCTATTGGAGAGGCTTAGGTGGGAGAATCACTCAAACCTGGTAGATGGAAGTTGTAGTGAGCCGAGATCGTGCCACTGCACTCCAGCCTGGGCAACAGGAAAATAAATAAAGCCAGGCGCAGTGGCTGACACCTGTAATCCCAGCACTTTGGGAAGCTGAGGTACGTGGATCACTTAAGGTTAGGAGTTCAAGACTAGACTGGCCAACACGGTGAAACCCCGTTTCTACTAAAAATCAAAAAATTAGCCAGGCGTGGTAGCAGGCGCCTGTAATCCCAGCTACTTGGGAGGCTGAGGCAGAACTGCTTGAACCCGGGAGGCAGAGGTTGCAGTGAGCCAAGATCACACCACTGCACTCCAGCCTGAGCAACAGAGTGAGACTGTCTCATAATAACAATAAGAAGAAGAAGTAGATAAATAAACGAAAAACACCCAACTATGCAGCTTTCCCAGCTCTCTTGCCCTTCACCCTTTCCCAGAAGGGAGCAAGAAGTCCTTTCCTGGGCTCACAGACATGAAGGGCTCCCACAGGAAAACGTGTTCTGGGAGGCTTGGAACCACGCCTCACAGGTGTGCTCCTCTCGCTGCCATTTTCCCCCAGGTGCTGCTGGAGTTCCAGAGCTACACCTGCTCAGAGAACAATCTGGGGAGGAAAAGTCCCAGAGAGAGGCAGCAACTTGCGGGAGGACACACAGCAATTTTGTGGGAGTGGCTCTCAGGCCCCGAGGACAGACATAGGAATTCCCAGGCCAGGCCCTCCCCCTGCAATTCCATGGCCTGTGATCCTCTGTCCCAAATGCCACACATAATTAGAAGTTATAATCCTGTAATTCCATGATGACATCTTTGAACTTAAATATACCTCAAAACTACTTTTTTTTTTTTTTTAATGCTAAAAGCAACTTCACAAAAAAGAAGTTTTCCCACTCTGTCCCACACTGTCCTGCCCAGGACTCCTCACCAGTGAGCAAAGCCCAAAGTCTCTCTGTGTCACCTGGGAGACGGAGGAAGATGCCAAGACTATTTAGGAACTGGATCCTAAGGCTGTGAACAATTAAGAATTGATTCGTTTATGGGAAAGTTTCACTTCCCTATTTATAATTATGCACTGTCGTATCTATCAAAAAAACGAAAATCAACAACAATCTCTCCATCCACTCAGGGATCACTGGCCAAGAGCCAAAAGCTATTTTTAGACTTGCTCAGGACCTGGAGGGAGGAAGGCGTGGAAGGTATCACCAGGACTCCCGGCTCCAAAGCATCTTTGTAGCCCAGGCCCTGCCGCCTGCGGGTATCCCAGGGCCCCTGCTCCGCAGGCTGGGGTCGCTTTTGAGGCACTGAGCTCCCTGACTGTTATCTTCTGGGCAGAAGTCCGCAGTGTGAGCCCAGGAGCTCCTGAACGTGCCAAGAGCCAGCGAGGCCCGCACCCGCCGCCAGCCCCCGCCAAGTCTCCCGAACAACAAGACAAATCCGCTTTGGCACACAGTGAGACGCACAAGACCGTGGGCCTCACCTGCAGTGCTCACGCCCTCCTGGACGACCCGGAGCCGGGGAGGGGGCAACGCCAGAGGCTCCCTCCCACCAGCGGCTCTCCCCTGCTCACTGAAAAGTCCCACAGGCGGACGTTGGAAGTATTTTGGAGGCAAAAAGAGACCGCCGGCCGGGCGCAGTGGCTCCCGCCTGTAATCCCAGCACTTTGGGAGACTGGGGAGGGAGGATCCCTTGAGCCCGAGTTCGCGACCAGTCTGGGAAACAGAGCGATACCCCAGTCCTAAAAAAATGAACGTGGCGAGGTGCCGCGCCTGCAGTCCCAGTTACTCGGGTGGCTGAAGCGGGAGGATCGCTGGATCCCAGGAAGTCGAGGCTGCAGTGAGCTATAAACGCGCCACTGCACTCCAGCCTGGGCGACAGAACGCCTAAAATAAATATGAGACCGCCAACCCGCCTGGGATGGTCTGTCTCCACCCGCGCTCCCACTAAGCGCTCCTAACGCGCCCAGAGGCCAAGGGCGCCAGCGCAGCCAGGAACGGCTTCTTTCCCCAGGCACCAGGGATCGCAAGCGAGGGGTGGCGGCGAGTGGAGGGGGAGACCCAACCACCCCTCCAGGTCCTCCGCCCGCACCTGCGCGGGGCGGCCACATGCGCCTCCCCTACTCCCCGCCCAGCCCCGGATGCCACCTGCCCGGGACGCCGGGGACACCGCCGCCCCCCTCCTCCCCGCCGGCCTCCGTCAGGCCAGCGCCGGCCCAGTGAGCCCCCTCCCCCTCCTGGCCTGGTGGACCCCGACCGCGCGCTCCTACAGCCCCTGCAGGGCCTGGGGGAAAGGCGGTCTGGGGCCCGCAGTTCCCCGCCCGCCCGAAGTCGCACACCTTCCGAAAGTAGCCGTCGTTCTCCTTCTCCAGCGGCTGGGGGGCCGCGGGCAACAGCGCATCGGTCATGCTGGCGGCGCGGGAGCAGAGGGCGGACTGAGGCGCGGCGGCTGAGACTGGCCGGAGAGGACTGCGGCCCCGCCCGTAGCCCCGCCCTTCCCCGCCCCTCCACTCCAGTCCCGTCTGGCGGCCCTTCTAGCCCCGCCTGGGGCCGAGCCCGGGAGCCCTGGAGACGCGCCCCGCCCCTTGGCGGGCCCAGAGCCCGTGCCCCTTGCGGCGCTCGTCACCGGAGCCCTGTGCCCTGGGCGCGGCGCCTCGGGGTTGTCTCTGGGCGTCGTGGCTGGCTCAAGTTTGCGAGCGCCGCGAGAGCGCAGGGAAGGCACGGGGGTCTCCGGGGCCGCAGCGAAGCCCTGGCTGTGGACCTGCGCCCTGCCCTGGAGCCCAGGGAATCAGTGAGGAGGGCGTGGGTCCAGGCGCGTCCCTCCCGGGTGAAGCCGGCGCGCCGCGGGGGAAGGGGCCACACTCGACGCCACGTCGAGGGCGCGGCGGTAGCTCTGGGCCCTGGGCCCAGCGGTCTAGAAAAGCTTTTCCCAGGAGGGGAGCCCATGGCCAAGGGAGTGTTGATTGCGCCGCCGAGCGCCTTGCCCGGACTACTCGGGCTTGTTGGCATGGGGTCAACTCAGCCGATCCCCCCGTCCCCGCTGCAAAGACAAGTGGGATCCCCTGGGCTCGCGGACGTCCCTGAGAGAGGGGAGCAGGAGGGGTTTTGTGCCCCAGACACGGCGGATGTCCTTGAACACATCTTTTTTTTTTAAGAGATGGGACCTCGCTCTGTCGCCCAGGATGGAGGTCAGTGTTGCGATCTCGGCTCTTTGCAGCCTCGACCTCCCAGGATCAAGCGATGCTCCAGCCTCGGCCTCCCAAGTAGCGGGGACTGCAGGCGCGTGCCAACACGCCTGGCTTTTTTTTTTTTTTTTTGAGACAGAGTCTCGCCCTGTCGCCCAGGCTGGAGTGCGATCTCGACTCACTGCAACCTCAGCCTCCCGGGTTCAAGCGATTCTCCTCTCTCAGCCTCCCCAGTAGCTGGGACTACAGGTGGCCACCACCACACCCGGCTAATCTTCAGTAGAGACAGTTTCACCTTGTTGGCCAGGCTTGTCTTGAACTCCTGACCTCGTGATCCGTCCGCCTGCCGGCCTGCCTCCCTAAGTGCTGGGATTACAGGCGTGAGCCACCGTGCCCGGATTTTGTTTTTTTGTTGCTGTTGTTAACAGATGCGGAGTCTCACTATGATATCCAGGCTGGCCTCGAACTCCCGACCTAAGTGATCCTCCCTCGTCAGCCTCCCAAAGGGCTGGGATTACAGGTGCTGGCCATTGCACCCAGCCCGGAGCACGGTTCTTCACCACCACTACAGACCTCGATTTTCTCGGCTGCAAAATGGGGCTCTTTTATTATTCTTGGATTCTTTTTTTCTCGGGCTGATGGAGGGTAGTAGGACAAAAGTGAGTGTTGGAAAGTAGGGATGAACTTAGTTTAGGAGGGAAAGGGTGACCCATGGGGACAGGGTTTGTATCAGTCTCCCACCAACCTCCTGCTGGCTGCTAGACTCTGTGGGCAGATGCCTGGCAGCACTTGAAGCCAGGACCTTGCCACCTAAGCAGGGACACCCAGCCCGCGGGGCCATGCTCCTCCCGGCCACTGCTTGCTGTTACAACTGCTTCTCCCCCCAACAAAGGGACCGCTCTCAGCGATCGCAATAGATGTCACAGGTCTCAGCTACTCAGGAGACTGTAGCCTGCAGTCTCGGCTACTTAGGAGACTGAGGCAGGAGGATTCCTTGAGCCCAGGAGGTGGAGGCTGCAGTGAGCTATGATCATTGCCACTGCACTCCAGCCTGGGCAACAGACCAAGACTCTGTTTAAAAATAAATAAATAGGCCAGGCACAGTGGCTCATGCCTGTAATCCCAGCACTTTGGGAGGCTGAGGCGGATGGATCATCTGAAGTCAGGGGTATGAGACCAGCCTGACCAACATGGTGAAACGCCGTCTCTACTAAAAAAAAAAAAAATGAAACATTAGCTGGGCCTGATGGCACACGCCTGTGATCCCAGCTACTCGGGAGGCTGAGACAGGAGAATTGCTTTAACCTGGGAGGCGGAGGTTGCAGTGAGACGACATTGGGCCACTGCACTTCAGCCTGGGCAACAAGAGCTAAACTCCGTCTCAAGACAATAATAATAATAATAAAATAAATAAATAAATAGGCCGGGCACGGTAGCTCACGCCTGTGATCCCAGCACTTTGGGAGGCCAAGGCGGGAGGATCAGGAGGTCAGGAGTTTGAGACCAGCCTAACCAACATGGTGAAACCCGTCTCTACTAAAAATATAAAAATTGGCCGGGCATGCTGGCATGTGCCTGTAATCCCAGCTATTCAGGAGGCTGAGGCAGGAGAATCGCTTGAATGCGGGAGGTGGAGGTTGCAGTGAGCCCAGATCGTGCCACTGCACTCCAGCCTGGGCAACACAGCGAGACGCTGTCTCAAATAAGTAAGTAAATACATAAATAATGTAAAAAATAGAAAGGATGAAGAGTAAGAAAAGGACGCATGGTGTTAAAGACACACCAGCCCACCCAAAGACTACTTCCTGAGCATCTTCAGCAGAAAGGGGCACCTCTGTATGAGTCCCAGCGGGGCATCTCCTGGCCATATGAGCCATCTGAGTGTCAGTGCTTGGGGCTGCAGCTGCGCAGAACCAGACATCGTTAGACATTCTCATGACTCATCGCAGTGGTACCCCACGTCTGTTCTTTTATCTCTGATCCCACCATGACCAGGAAATTAGAACTGCCGAGGCTGACCCAACAGGACAGCAGCATCTCACTTCCTATTTGTCAACCCCATTGGTGGTCTGTGCAACAAGAACCACCCATGAGCCCCTGTGCTACTAACAAAAGAGCTGGGTGGGAACTTCTGAGCTATGCAAAAGATTAAAATCTCAACTGCAAACAACTGTTTTGTTAAGTCCCATTTTACCATCTGGTTTAGGTCAGCAGGTGGCTGCCTGTCCAGGGACCCAGTTCCTCCAAGTAAAATTGAAGTGTCACGTCCTAAGACCTTCTTGTTGACAAAAGGAACATTGGTTTTTGAGGATAACCCGACATACATCCTCTCTTGGGGAATCTGATGAAGTTTGCCAAATTAAATGCAGAAGTTATAAGATAATCCTTGAATGAATAAAAATCACTGCAAATATTAAACTCAACTTTGCAATTTTTTTTCTTTTCTTTTTCTTTCTTTCTTTTTTTTTTTTTGAGACGGAGTCTCCCTCTGTTGCCCAGGCTGGAGTGCCATGGCACAACCTCAGCTCACCACAACCTCCACCTCCCAGGTTCAAGTGATTCTCCTGCCTCAGTCTCCCTAGTAGCTGGGATTACAGGCATGCGCCACCATGCCCTGCTAATTTTTTGTATTTTTAGTAGAGATGGGGTTTCAGCATGTTGGCCAGGCTGGTCTTGAACTCCTGATCTCAGGTGATCCACCTGTCTCGGCCTCCCAAAGTGCTGGGATTACATGCATGAGCCACTGTGCCTGGCCCATTTTGCAATTTTTGTAAAAATAATTCTTAGAAATTGCCAGGCCCAGTGGCTCTCACCTGTAATCCCAGCACATTGGGAGGACAACGCAAGAGGATCACTTGAACCCAGGAGTTCAAGACCATCCTGGGCAACATACTGAAACATCCATCTCTACAAAAAAATTTAATTAATTAGACAAGAGTGGCCAGGCGCAGTGGCTCACGCCTGTAATCCCAGCACTTTGGGAGGCTGAGGCGGGGGGATAACTTGTGATCAGAAGTTCGAGACCAGCCTGGCCAACATGGTGAAACCCTGTCTCTACTAAAAATGCAAAAAATTAGCTGGACGTGGTGGCAGGCACCTGTGATCCCAGCTACTCAGGAGGCTGAGGCAAGAGAATCACTTGAACTCGGGAGGTGGAGGTTGCAGTGAGCCGAGATCGCGCCACAGTACTCCAGCCTGGGCAACAGAGTGAGACTCCATCTCAAAAAAAAAAAA
>NC_045454.1:24135581-24139205 GCF_002776525.5 Piliocolobus tephrosceles | reverse complement strand
AAAAAAAAAAAAAAAAAAAAAAAAGCCAGGAGCGGTAGCACATGCCTGCAGTTCCAGCTACTCAGGAAGTTGAGGCAGGAGGATTTCTTGAGCACAAGAGTTCAAGACTGCAGTAAGCCAAGATTATACCACCGTACTCCAGCCTGGGCTATAGAGCAAGACCCTGTCTTATAAAGAAAATAAAAAAATTGGCTAGGTGCGATGGCTCACACCTGTAATCCCAGCACTTTGGTAGGCTGGGGTGGGTGGATCACGAGGTCAGGAGATCGAGACCATCCTGGCTAATGTGGTGAAACCCCATCTCTACTAAGAATACAAAAAATTAGCCAGGCGTGGTGGCACGCGCCTGTAGTCCCAGCTACCTGGGAGGCTGAGGCAGGAGGATGGTGTGAACCCAGGAGGTGGAGGTTGCAGTGAGCTGAGATGGTGCCACTGCACTCCAGCCTGGGCAACAGAGCGAGACTTCATCTCAAAAAAAAAAAAAAAAAAAAAAAAGGGGGAGCGAAAAACAAAAGAAAGAAAAGAAATAGGCTGGGTGCGGTGGCTCACACCTGTAATCCTAGCACTTTGGGAGGCAAAGGCGGGTGGATCACGAGGTCAGCAGTTCGAGACCAGCCTGACCAACATGATGAAACCCTGTCTGTACTAAAAATACAAAACTTAGCCAGGTGTGGTGGCACGCACCTGTAATCCCAGCTACTCAGGAGACTGAAGCAGGAGAATCTCTTGAACCCAGGAGGCGGAGGTTGCAGTGGGCCAAGACTGCGCCATTGCACTCCAGCCTGGGCAACAGAGCAAGATTCTGTCTAAAAAAAAAAAAAAAAAAAAACAAGAAAAGAACAGAAAGAAAAGAAATAAAGAAAAAAAGAAAAAAATTTAAAATTCTCAGAAATTGAAGCTATTTGGTGCCATGCAGGAACACCAACTAGAGAGAACCACATCAAGTTCAACAGGCTCAAAGTCCCCTTAGCCACACCCTTTTGGCCCTCACAGTCTCAGTCAGTTTTCCCCACTTTACAAAATATTCTTTTTTTTTTTTGAGATGGAGTCTTCCCGGGCGTGGTGGCTCAAGCCTGTAATCCCAGCACTTTGGGAAGCCGAGGCGGGCGGATCACGAGGTCAGGAGATCGAGACCATCCTGGCTAACACGGGGAAACCCCGTCTCTACTAAAAATACAATGAAATTAGCCGGGCGAGGTGGCGGTGCCTGTAGTCCCAGCGACTCAGGAGGCTGAGGCAGGAGAATGGCGTGAACCTGGGGGACGGAGCTTGCAGTGAGCCGAGATCGGGCCACTGCATTCCAGCCTGGGGCACAGAGCAAGACTCCGTCTCAAAAAAAAAAAAAAAAGAGATGGAGTCTTGCTCTGTCCCCCAGGCTGGAGTGCAGTGCAATGGCGTGATCTTGGCTCACTGTAACCTCTGCCTCCTGAGTTCAAGCTATTCTCCTGCCTCAACCTCCAGAGGAGCTGAGATCTTAGGCGTGTACCACCAGGCCTGGCTAATTTTTGCATTTTTAGTCAGGCTGAATTATATTGATCAGGCTGGTCTCAAACTCCTGATCTCAAGTGATCGCCCGTCTCGGCCTCCCAAAGTGCTGGGATTACAGGCATGAGCCACCGCACCCGGTCTACAATAAATTCTTGCACATAGCTGTCACTTCCTGCATACTTATTCCATGCCAGGTGCTGTCCTAAGTACATTGCATGCATTACCTCAGTTCTCCCACAACCCTATGAGGTAGGTACTTTATCATCCCATTTTACAGAGGAGGAAGCTGAGCCTCAGAGGTCACCAGCCCACTAAGTGGCAGAGGCAGGGCTGTCTGATGCTATGCTATATGCTATACTGTATCACACTATTCTCTACTACTTAAAAGGAAAAGTGTTTTGACATATAGGGAGGAAGTGATTGTGGGTTAAAAATAAATGAATTACAAGCCTGGGCAACATGGTGAAACTATCTTTACAAATGATACAGCCAGGCGTGGTGGCTCACGCCTATAATCCCAGCACTTTCGGAGGCCCAGGCAGGCAGATAATGAGGTCAGGAGATCGAGACCATCTTGCCTAACATGGTGAAACCCCCTCTCCACTAAAAAAATTTTTAAAAATTAGCTGGGAGTGGTAGCAGGTGCCTGTAGTCCCAGCTGCTCAGGAAGCTAAGGCAGGAGAATGGCGTGAACCTGGGAGGCGGAGCTTGCAGTGAGCCAAGATCACGCCACTACATGCCACTACACTCCAGCCTGGGTGACAGAGCGAGACTCCGTCTCAAAAAAAAAAGATACAAAAATTAGCCAGGTGTGGTGGCGCATGCTTGTAGTTCCAGCTATTTGGGAGGCTGAGGCAAGAGGATTGCTTGAACCTGGGAGGTCGAGGCTGCAATGAGCCCAGATGGTGCCACTGCACTCCAGCCTGGGGGACAAAGCGAGACCCTGTCTCAAAAAAAAAAATAAATAAATAAATAAAAATGAAAAAATAAATGAATTACAGGATGGCAAACAATACCAAGTATTGGTGAGATTGTGGAATCTCATATATTGCTTACAGGAGTGTAAACTGGGATGACCACACTGAAAAATTGTTTGAGTAGCAAATGCTACTAAAGAACATATGCGGGCCAGGTGCCGTGGTTCATGCCTGTAATCCTAGCACTTTGTGTGGCCGAGGTGGATGGATCACTTGAGGTCAGGAGTTCAAGACCAGCCTGGCCAACATGGTGAAACCCCATCTCTACTAAAAATACAAAAATTAGCTGAGCATGGTGGTGGACACCTGTAAGCCCAGCTACTTGGGAGGCTGAGGCAGGAGAATCACTTGAACCCGGGAGGCAAAGATTGTAGTGAACCAAGATCACGCCACTGCACTCCAGCCTGATTGACTTAACTCCATCTCAAAAAAAAAAAAAAAAAAGAATATATGCATGCAATTTATGATCCAGAAATTCCAACTCTAGGTAGATACACAACAGAAATGCATACATCTGTTTACCATAAAGCAGGTACCAGAATGTTCACAGCTGCACTATTCAAAATAGCCTGGCCAAGTGTGGTGGCTCACGCCAGTAATCCTAGCACTTAGGGAGGCAGAGGTAGGAGGATCCTTTGAGCCCAGGAGTTGAGACCAGCCTGTGCAACATAGTGAGACCCCATCTCTAAAAACAAAAACAAAGAAAACAACAAGATAGCCTCTAACTAGAAAGTACCCAAATGCCAATCCACTATACAACAAATGACTGTAAATGGTGGTATATTCACACAATAGAAAATTGCACACAATGAAAATTAACATATTGCTATTATGTGCAACATCATGGATAAATGTCACAAAAATATTATTGAGCAGGGCCGGGCGCGGTGGCTCAAGCCTGTAATCCCAGCACTTTGGGAGGCCGAGACGGGCGGATCACGAGGTCAGGAGATCGAGACCATCCTGGCTAACACGGTGAAACCCTGTCTCTACTAAAATACAAAAAATTAGCCGGGTGTGTTGGCGGGCGCCTGTAGTCCCAGCTACTCGGGAGGCTGAGGCAGGAGAATGGCGTGAACCCGGGAGGCAGAGCTTGCAGTGAGCTGAGATCAGGCCACTGCACTCCAGCCTGGGCGACAGAGCGAGACTCCGTCTCAAA
>NC_045454.1:24114823-24130581 GCF_002776525.5 Piliocolobus tephrosceles | reverse complement strand
GAGTCTCGCTCTGTCACCCAGGCTGGAGTGCTGTGGCCGGATCTCAGCTCACTGCAAGCTCCGCCTCCCAGGTTCACACCATTCTCCTGCCTCAGCCTCCCGGGTAGCTGGGACTACAGGCGCCGCCACCTCGCCCGGCTGGTTTTTTGTAGTTTTTTTTAGTAGAGACGGGGTTTCACCGTGTTAGCCAGGATGGTCTCGATCTCCTGACCTCGTGATCCGCCCGTCTCGGCCTCCCAAAGTGCTGGGATTACAGGCTTGAGCCACCGCGCCCAGCTGTTTTTTGTATTTTTTTTAGTAGAGACGGGGTTTCACCATGTTCGCCAGGATGGTCTCTATCTCCTGACCTCGTGATCCGCCCGTCTCAGCCTCCCAAAGTGCTGGGATTACAGGCTTGAGCCACCGCGCCCGGCCTCTTTTACTTATTTTTTTGAGACAGCGTCTCATTCTGTCACCCAGGCTGGAGTGCAGTAGCGCAAACTCTGCTCACTGCAACCTCTGCCTCCCAGGCTCAATTGATTCTCCCATATCAGCCACTGGAGTAGCTGGGACTACAGACACGCCCCACTATGCCTGGCTAATCTTTGTGTTTTTTGTAGAGGTAGTTTTGGCATGTTGCCCAGGCTCGTCTTGAACTCCTGGGCTCAAGTGATCCTCCCAATGTGGCCTCCCAAAGTGCTGGGATTATGGACTTGAGCCACTTCACCCAACTTTCTTTTCTTTTCTTTCCTTTTTTTGAGACAGTCTTTGTCACCCAGACTGGAGTGCAGTGGCATAGTCTTGGCTCACTGCAAATTCTACCTCTCAGGTTCAAGTGGTTCTCAAGCCTCAGCCTCCTGAGTGCCTGGGACTATAGTCATGTGCCACCACACCTGGCTAATTTTTTTCTATTTTTAGTAGAGACGGAGTTTCACCATGTTGGCCAAGCAGGTCTCAAACTCCTGACCCCAGGTGATCTGCCCGCCTTGGCCTCCCAAACAAAGTGCTGGGATTACAGACATGAGCCACCGTGCCCGGCCTCAACCTTCTTTACTTTAAATATCTACATTTACATTCACAATGACAGAAGATGGCCAAATGATGACCTTGGGGTGCTGTAGAGTTTCAAGAAGCAGGGAGATTCCTTTCCTTTAGTACATTAACTTTCTCAAGGCAGGAAAGGGGCTAAAACATACAAAAACCTTCAAAATGAAAACTAAGACACTAGCAAAAATGTTTTGGACAGAATACCAGGCAAGTAGCTAAAAACAAAAATTTTTTTTTTTTTAAATTTTTTTCTGGGACAGAGTCTGGCTCTGTTGCCCAGGCTGGAGTGCTGTGGCACGATCTCTGCTCACTGCAAGCTCCTTCTCCTGGGTTCACGCTATTCTCCCACCTCGGCCTCCCCAGTAGCGGGGACTACAGGCGTCCGCCACCACACCTGGCTAATTTTGCTCTTTTTTTTTTTTTTTTTGAGACCGAGTCTTGCTCTGTCGCCCAGGCTGGAGTGCAGTGGCGTGATCTCAGCTCACTGCAAGCTCCGCCTCCCGGGTTTACGCCATTCTCCTGCCTCAGCCTCCGGAGTAGCTGGGACTACAGGCGCCCGCCACCTCGCCCGGCTAGTTTTTTGTATTTTTAGTAGAGACGGGGTTTCACCATGTTAGCCAGGATGGTCTCGATCTTCTGACCTCGTGATCCGCCCGTCTCGGCCTCCCAAAGTGCTGGGATTACAGGCTTGAGCCACCACGCCCGGCCAATTTTGCTTTTTTGTATTTTTAGTAGAGATGGGGTTTCACAGTGTCAGCCAGGATGGTCTTGATCTTCTGACCTTGTGATCGCGCTGGGATTACAGGCGTAAACCACCGTGCCTGTACTTTTTTTTTTGTTTTTTGAGATAGAGTCTTGCTCTGTTGCCCAGGCTGGAGTGCAGTGGCCGGATCTTAGCTCACTGCAAGCTCCGTCTCCCGGGTTTACGCCATTCTCCTGCCTCAGCCTCCCGAGTAGCTGGGACTACAGGCGCCCGCCACCTTGCCCGGCTGGTTTTTTGTATTTTTTTTTTTTTTTTGAGACAGAGTCTCGCTCTGCCGCCCGGGCTGGAGTGCAGTGGCCGCATCTCAGCTCACTGCAAGCTCCGCCTCCCGGGTTGATGCCATTCTCCTGCCTCAGCCTCCAAGTAGCTGGGACTACAGGCGCCCGCCACCTCGCCCGGCTAGTTTTTTGTATTTTTTAGTAGAGACGGGGTTTCACCGTGTTAGCCAGGATGGTCTCGATCTCCTGACTTCGTGATCCGCCCGTCTCAGCCTCCCAAAGTGCTGGGATTACAGGCTTGAGCCACCGCGCCCAGCGTTTTTTGTATTTTTTTAGTAGAGACGGGGTTTCACCATGTTAGCCAGGATGGTCTCGATCTCCTGACCTCGTGATCCGCCCTTCTCGGCCTCCCAAAGTGCTGGGATTACAGGTTTGAGCCACCGCACCCGGCCATGTTTTCTTTTAACATAAACGACAGCATCGTTACTTTATCTCACTCTTTTTTTTTGAGACGGAGTCTCGCTCTGTCACCCAGGCTGGAGTGCTGTGGCTGGATCTCAGCTCACTGCAAGCTCTGCCTCCCGGGTTCACGCCATTCTCCTGCCTCAGCCTCCCGGGTAGCTGGGACTACAGGCGCCGCCACCTCGCCCGGCTAGTTTTTTGTAGTTTTTAGTAGAGACGGGGTTTCACCGGTTTAGCCAGGATGGTCTCGATCTCCTGACCTCGTGATCCGCCCGTCTCGGCCTCCCAAAGTGCTGGGATTACAGGCTTGAGCCACCGCGCCCGGCCCCCTACTTTATCTCACTCTTGACTGTGCTCTGTCAATCTGAAATCATGAGATTCAGGAAAATGTGATTAAGTATAGTTTTTGTGGCTGGACACAGTGGCTCAAGCCTGTAATCCCAGAACTTTGGGAGGCCAAGACGGGTGGATCACGAGGTCAGGAGATCAAGAGCATCCTCGCTAACACTGTGAAACCCCGTCTCTACTAAAAAAAATACAAAAAAACTAGCCAGGCAAGGTGGCGGGCGCCTGTAGTCCCAACTACTCCGGAGGCTGAGGCAGGAGAATGGTGTAAACCCGGGAGGCGGAGCTTGCAGTGAGCCGAGATCCGGCCACTGCACTCCAGCCTGGGTGGCAGAGCGAGACTCCATCTCAAAAAAAAAAAAAAAGTATAGTTTTTGTTTGTTTGTTTGTTTGTTTTGAGACAGAGTCTCGCTCTGTCACCCAGGTTGGAGTGCAGTGCACCATCTCGGTTCATTGTCACCTGGGCCTCCTGAGTTCAAGCAATCCTCATGCCTCAGCCTCCCAAGTAGCTGGGACTACAGGCGTGCGGCACCACACCTGGCTAATTTTTGTACTTTTAGTAGAGACTGGGTCTCACCCTGTTGGCCAGGCTGGTCTCAAGCTCCTGATCTCAGATGATCCATTTGCCTTGGCCTCCCAAAGTGCTGGGATTACAGGCATGAGCCACTGCACCCACCCTGATTAAGTATAGTTTACTAGGTTTATTTATCTTCATATATTACAAAGCTTGAGGATAGCCACCTGGAAACACCAACTCCAAATGTATAGGGTCAACATTCCAAAGTGGAGGCCAGGAACGATGGCTCACACCTATAATCCCAACACTGTGGGAGGCTCAGGTGGGAGGATCGCTTGAGCCCAGGAGTTTGAGACCAGCCTTAGCAACAGAGTGAGACCCGGCCTCTACAAAAAATGAAGTGATTAGTTGAACATTGTCAACTAGTAGTCCCAGCTACTCAGGAGGCTGAGGTGAGAGGAAGGCTGCAGTGAGCCATGATCCTACCACTGCACTCCAGTGTGGGTGTCAAAATGATATACTATCTCAAAAACAAAAGCAAAAACACATAGAAAAAGCATTCCAAAGTGGAGAGGTTAAGGTTTCACTTATAGAAGCAGACATACAATCCTTACAGTGACTTGACTAGCTATAGGATGCTACATTCCAAGGAAGATTGCTTTATTACTCTGTGAGGGGGGTACCCGTCTGAGGAGGTCTTATCTCTGGCCTGTTTGGTGTTAGTTACTTCTAGGGGAAAACGGGAAGAAGCTGCAGCTGCTCGCCATGTGATTCATAACTACATTCCTCTCAAGTTTCAGGATCATTTAAAATTCCAACAGCAGCTGGGCGAGGTGGCTGGTGCCTGTAGTCCCAGTACCAGGGATGTTGAGGCTGGAGGATTGCTTCAGCCCAGTAGTTTGAGGCTGCAGTGAGCTATGATTGCATCACCGCACACCAGCCTGGGCAATAGAGCCAGACCCTGCCTCTAAAAAATAATAGTATCAACAATAAAGTTCCAATAGCTTTAAGTTTGAATTATTTAATTCCACAACTCATTTAACAACATACATTGCAGATAATTCATGGGGAGTTTAAAATGCTCATAGTAGGCCGGGCGCGGTGGCTCAAGCCTGTAATCCCAGCACTTTGGGAGGCCGAGACGGGCGGATCACGAGGTCAGGAGATCGAGACCATCCTGGCTAACATGGTGAAACCCCGTCTCTACTAAAAATACAAAAAACTAGCCGGGCGAGGTGGCGGGCGCCTGTAGTCCCAGCTACTCCGGAGGCTGAGGCAGGAGAATGGCGTAAACCCGGGAGGCGGAGCTTGCAGTGAGCTGAGATGCGGCCACTGCACTCCAGCTCGGGCGACAGAGCAAGACTCCGTCTCAAAAAAAAAAAAAAAAAAAAAAAAAAAAAATGCTCATAGTATTGTCACAGGTTATAGGTTGTTCTGATTACCTATTGCTGTTAATGAATTATCCAATATCGTTTGTTGTTGTTAGAGACAGGGTTTTGGTATGTTGCCCAGGCTGGCCTCTGATTCCTGGGCTCAAGTGATCCTCCTGTTTCACCCTCCCAAGTACTGTCACTAAACCTGGCTAATTGCTTCATACCTTTTTTTTTTTCTCAGAGACAGGGTCTCTATAGACAGAGATCCTCTCTATAGGAGCAATGGGGATGCCAATCAATTCTGTCTTAGGACCCTCATGTCAATGGGAATGCCAATCTCTCAATGTGGGATTACAGGTAGGATTTCTGACATTGGGGTCCTAAGACTATTCAAGAATTGATTTGGCACTTTGGGAGGCCGAGATGGGCAGATCACGAGGTCAGGTGTTCGAGACCATCCTAGGCAACATTGTGAAACCCTGTTTCTACTAAAACCACAAAAAAATTAGCCGGGTGTGGCGGCATGCGCCTGTAGTCCCAGCTACTCTGGAGGCTGAGGCAGGAGAATTGCTTGAACCCAGGAGGCAGAGGCTGCAGTGAGCCGAGACCGCACCACTGCATTCCAGTATGGGTGACAGAGCGAGACTCTTTCTCCAAAAATAAACAAATAAATAAAATTTTTAAAAAATTGATTTGGGCTTGGCGCAGTGGATCACGTCTGTAATGCCAGCACTTTGGGAGGCCGAGGCGGGTGGATCACTTGATGCCAGGAGTTTAAGACCAGCCTGGTCAACAGGGTGAAACCCCGTCTCTACTGAAAACACAAAAACTAGCTGGGCATGGTGGCGGGTGCCTGTAGTCCCAACTACTAGGGAGGCTGAGGCAGGAGAATCGCTTGAACCCGGGAGGCGGATGCAGTGCGTCGAGATCCTGCCACTGCACTCCCTGCACTCCAGCCTGGGCAACAGAGTGAGACTTCGTTGCTAAAAAAACAAAAAACAAAAAACAAAAAAAACTGATTTGAATCTCCATTGTTCTTATAGACAGGATCTCTGACTTTAGAATCATAAGGCTTTTGTTTAAGGAACCCTTAAGATGTTTTTCAGATCTCTGAATTCCAGCGAAACCAGCACCAAGACCCCTACCGAGGATGGGGATTAGCATGAGAACACAGTTTCTTCCTCTCTGGGTCCCAGGACTTCACCCTGCACTCTTCCACCAATCAATGATCTCCACACTTCAGCCCACTTCAATACTCTTAAAAACACTAGCCCCAAATTCTGTGAGGAGGTGGATTTGAGGTTTCCTCTCATCTCCTCTTTTGGTGGCCCAAGGATTAAACTTCTTTCTCTGCTGCAACATGTTATCTCTAGGCATTCATGTGCACAGGGCAATGAACCTATTATGGTTACAGTGTTTTCCCCCACCTCCAAGAATAAAGTGAAACCCCAGTACTGCTTATGCACTGCTGGTGGGAATGTAAACTTTTTCAGCTACTGTAATTGAAAATTACAATGAAGGACCGGTACCCTGGCTCATGCCTGTAATCCCAGCACTTTGGGAGGCTGAGGTGGATGGATCACCTGAGGTCAGGAGTGTGAGACCAGCCTTGCCAACATTGCAAAACCTGTCTCTACTAAAAAAATACAAAAATTAGCCAGGCGTGGTGGCGTGTGCCTGTAGTCCCAGCTACTCAGGAGGCTGAGGCGGGAGAATCGCTTGAACTCAGAAGGTGGAGGTTGCAGTGAGACGAGATCGCACCACTGCACTCCAGCTTGGGCAACAGAGTGAGACTGTCTAAAAGAAAATAAAAAAAAAAAGAAAAAAGAAAAAAGAAAATTACAATGAAATTACAACTGGAAAGCAGTTTGGAGATTTCCTGAAGCACTTAGAACAGAACTACCATTAGACCCAGCAATCCGATTACTGGGTATATACCCAAAGGAATATAAGTTGTTCTACCATAAAGACACATGCATGCATATGTTCACTGAGGCACTAGTCACAATAGCAGAGACATGGAACCAACCTATATGCCTACAAACGGTGGACTGGATAAAGAAAATATGGTCAACACACACCATGGAACACTACACAGCCATTAAAAAAGAACAAGACCATGTCCTTGGCAGCAACATAAATGCAGCTGGAGGCCATTACCCTAAGCAAACTAATGCAGGAACAGAAAACCAAACACTGTATGTTCTCACTTATAAGTGGAAGCGAAACACTGAGCACACATGGACATAAAGAAGGGAATAACAGGGGCCAGCCATGATGGCTGACGCCTGTAATCCTAGCACTTTGGGAGGCCAAGGCGGGTGGATCACCTGAGGTCAGGAGTTCAAGACCAGCCTGGCCAACATGGTGAAATCCCCATCTTTACTGAAAATACAAAAGAAAAAAAAAATGGCTGGGCACGGTGGCTCACATCTGTAATCTCAGCATTTTGGGAGGCCGAGGCGGACGGATTGCTTGAGGTTGGGAGTTCGGGACCAGCCTGACCAACATGGACAAACCCCGTTTCCACTAAAAAAAAAAAATACAAAATTAGCTGGGCATACTGGCGCAAGCCTGTAATCCCAGCTACTCTGGAGGCTGAGGCAGGAGAATCGCTTGAACCCTGGAGGTAGAGGTTGCAGTGAGCCGAAATCGTGCCATTGCACTCCAGCCTGGGCAACAAGAGCGAAACTCAGTCTCAAAAACAAAAAACAAACAAACAAAAAAACCACAACAACAAAACAAACAAAAACAATAGCAGGGTGTGGTGGGGTGGACGCCTATAATCCCAGCTACTGGGGAGGCTGAGGCAGGAGAATTACTTGAACCGGGGAGGGGGAGGTTGCAGTGAGCTGATATCGCGGCCACTGCACTCCAGCCTGGGCGACAGAGCGAGGCTCTGTCTTAAAAAAAAAAAAAAAAAAAAAAAAAGAAGGGAATAACACCACTTGAGGCTGGACCTACTTGAGGGTGGACCTACTTGAGAGTGGAAGGTGCGAGGAGGGTGAGGATCGGAAAAACTACCTTTTGAGTACTATGCTTATTACCTGGGGAGGAAACAATCTGTATCCAAATCCCTTGCAACATGTAATTTACCTATATAACAAACCTGCACATGTACCCCTGAACCCAAAATAAAAGTTAAAAAAAAATAATAAAAATAAAGTGAAGCCCCACCGGGGCGAGCAAGAAATCTGGGAGCTCAGGCATTTTCCTGGAGGTGGCTAGGTGGGCGGTGGGAGTGGACGGAGCTGGGCAGTGACTGCTGCCAGGGCAGGGACTGGGACGAGAGACGGGGGTGGGGGGCTGGGCAGGCATTGGTGTCGCCTCGCAGCAACAATTGGGTGGCTTCCAGCTTATACCAGGAGTCTCCTCCTCACCCGCATATCGCGGAGCTAGGATGTGATGTCGTGGCTGCCAAATCCTCCGAGGCAACTCCTGCCTGCGTCGGCCTCCCACAGGACAGGCCTGAGAATCCCGGGCGCAGGCTCCGTCCGCGAGCACACCTTCCCCCACCCGCGGACCCAGCCTTCCAGAATCACCGGGGTTCGCGGAGAAGAAGGAAAGGTGTTTGTCCTGCCAAGGCCGCCGTAGCGAGGGGGCGGGGCCCGGAAGAGCAGGATGGCGGCGCGGGACAGTGATAGCGACGAGGATCTGGTCAGCTATGGGACCGGGCTGGAGCCTCTGGAAGAAGGTGCGGGCCGCATGGGCCGGCGGAGCTTATGGAAAACAGGCCAAGGGCCCAGGATTCGGGCCACAAAAGCACAAATCGGTGCTGGACCGTTGTTAGATCGTTCCCAGCGCTGGGAACACGGCGGCGAGGGAGGTGTTCGCCGCGCTCTCGGGGTGCTCACCTTCTGCAGCGACAGAGAGAGACTTACAGGGATGGGAGACACAAGCGTGGCCGAACAAGGGGGCGGCGGGATAGAAACAAGAAAATGACGGAATAGCTGGTGTGAGAGCGGGGAGTGCTTAGGCAGTGTCTTCCCCAAGAGAGTACGTTTGAGCTCAGACTTGAAACCGTGGAAGAAAACAACCTTGGGCAAATCTGGAGGGAAAGCATTTCAGGCAGAAGGAACATAAAGTGCAAAGGCCCTGAGTGGGAGCCAGTTTAGAAAATTGAGGGGCAGGCAGGACGGGTGTGGTTGCAGCAGACGACAGCGGGGGAGACAGGTAGAAGAGGATGTCAGAGGGGCTGGCAGGGGCTGGATCTTACTTGGTAAAGAGTTTGGATCTTGTACTAAGTGCAGGATTAGGGTTAGGGTTAGGGTCATGGGAAATTACACAGAGAGGGATATATCTATATCTATATTATATATTTGATTTTTAGACACAGGGTTTTGCTCTGTTTCCCAGGCTGGTCTTGAACTCCTGACCTCAAGTGATCCTCTCACCTCTTGCCTCCCAAAGTGCTGAGATTACAGGCGTGAGCCACTGTACTCGGCCAATTTTTAATATTATTCTATCTTTGATGTTGAGAATACACTGTTTGGGGATGGGTAAGAGTGAAGCAGGGAGATTAGCAAAAACAGGTCAGGAGATGATGGTGGCATGGACGGGACAGTTAGCAGTGGTGGTGGTGTGTAGTGGTCTGGGTGGAGATATATTTTGAAAGCAAAGCTGACCATATTTGCTGGTGGAATGTGGGGGTGAGGGGCAAGATGAATCAAGGTTCTCTCCTGTGTTTCTGGTCTGTTCCATTTAATGACTTGACTTGTTCAGCAAAGTATGTATTGAGTGTCCAGTAAGGGCTGTTGGCTGTGCTAGCCCTGTGGGGAAGGCAGAGGAAGAATGGTGGAATCATTGGGCCACAATTTATTTGCAGACCTCCTGTTGGTGGGGGTCCCCTCCCTTTTCTCACCCTGACCACATCCTGCAAGGTTGATTGTGCTTCTGGGATATCTCCACTTATGCCCCTTTTATTTCCTACAAACAGTTCTGGTGGAAACTTCTGCTGGATACTGGCCCTACTTCAACCCTCGGCTTACAAAAGGTTGAGAAAGGGGCTAGGCACAGTAGTTCACACCTGTAATCCTAGCACTTTGGGAGGCTGAGGTGAGAGGATTGCTTTAAGTCAGGAGTTTGAGACCAGCCTGGGCACTATAGTGAGACTCTGTAACAAACAAACAAACGGCTGAGAAAGGCTAGTCTGAATGCTTTTTATGTGTTTAAAGTCAGCTGTTGCATTTCCTTAAGACATCTCTGTATCCCAAGTTCTTTTTTTATAGAGACAGGGTCTTGCTGTTTTGACCACGCTGGTTTCAAACTCTTGACCTCAAGTGATGCTCTCACTTTGCCTTCCCAAAGTGCTGGATTACATGCGTTAGCCACAGTGCCCAACATTTTTTATTTTAAAAATGGAGACGAGGCCGGGCACATGGTGGCTCACGCCTGTAATCCCAGCACTTTGGGAGGCTGAGGCAGGCAGATCATGAGATCAGGAGATCGAGACCATCCTGGCTAACACGGTGAAACCCCGTCTCTATTAAAATTACAAAAATAAAATTAGCTGGGCCTGGTGGTGGGCGCCTGTAGTCCCAGCTACTTAGGAGGCAGAGGCAGGGGAATGACATGAGACTGGAAGGAGGAGGCTGCAGTGAGCCAAGGTGGCGCCACTGCACTCCAGCCTGTGCGACAGAGTGAGACTGTCTCATAAAAAAAAAAAAAAAATTATTGAGACGGGATCCTTCTGTGTTGCTTAGGCTGGTCTTGAACTCCTGGCCTCAAGTGGTCTTCCCAGCTCAGCTTCTTAAAGAGTTGGAATTACAGGCATGATTCTCCATGCCTGGCCCCAACCATGTTTGTTTGTTTGTTTGTGACAAGAGTCTTGCTCTGTTGCCCAGGCTGGAGTGCAGTGGCACAATCTCGGCTCACTGCAACCTCTGCCTTCCAGGTTCAAATGATTCTCCTGCCTCAGCCTCCCAAGTAGCTGGGATTATAGGCGCATGCCACTACGCCCGGCTAATTTTTGTATTTTTAGTAGAGATGGGGTTTCACCATGTTGGCCAGGCTGGCCTTGAACTCCTGAACTCAAGCAGTCCATCCGCCTTCACCTCCCAAAGTGCTGGAATTACAGGTGTCAGCCATTGTGCCTGGCCCCCAACCTTGCTTCTGAAGTAGAAGGAAAGAACATTGAATTTGTAGACTTGGTTTTTTTGGACTAAGAACATCCTTTAACTTCTCAGTAATACAAGTTTTGAGGATTGATTCATTGTCTTCTAAGCACTTTTTTTTGAGATGGAGTTTCGCTCTTGTTACCTAGGCTGGCATGTCATGGCATGATCTTGGCTCACTACAACCTCTGCCTCCCAGGTTCAAGGGATTCTCCAGCCTCAGCCTCCCGAGAAGTTGGGATTATAGGTGCCTGCCACCACATCTGGCTAATTTTTGTATTTTTAGTGGACAGAGGGTTTCACCATGTTGGCCAGGCTGGACTCGAACTCTTGACCTCAGGTGATCTGCCTGCCTCAGCCTCCCAAAGTGCTGGGATTACAGGCATGAGCCACGGTGCCCAGCCAGTTTTCTAAACACTTTGAAGTTTAAATGCGCTCTGTATTTTACAATATAACACACTAGACTAATAATTATTTTTACTCCCTGCTTTGAAGTTTTAGTGACAGGTTAGACAGGCATTGGTAGAGGAGAACTCTATTTTAAAGTTGCTGGCCCTGACAGAAAGGTTTATTAGTTAAGAGTTAGCCAGGGAGCCTAGTGACCGTGGCTGAACTTTATAGACAAATAGGCCTTCTAATCTGGAAGGAAGGGCGCCAGATACTTACCTATTCTTTCCTTAGACATTTCCACTTGGTTCTAGAATTCTTATCTAGAGCCCATTCTATACCCAGATTAACTTTAGGGACAATTTTCTCCTCCTTGATGCTGTGATTCTCATACTTAAAACTAACCGTGGCTTCCTTTGCCCCCAGGACATACCATAAACCCTGCAGCACCACGTTCAAGGCCCCCTGCACTGTCCACCTTTCTGGTTCCATCTTCCACTCATTCCCTGGCCTCCCGTTAGACTGGACCACTTTCTCAATACATCTGACCTTGCCCTTTTTTTTTTATTGAGATGGAGTCTTGCTCTGTTGCCCAGGCTGGAGTGTAATGGTGCGATCTCGGCTCACTGCAACCTCCACCTCCCAGGTTCAAGTGATTCTCCTGCTTCAGCCTCCTGAGTAGATGAGCTTACAGGTGCGTGCCACCACGCCTGGCTAATTTTTGTATTTTTAGTAGAGGCAGGGTTTCACCATGTTGGCCAGGCTGATCTTGAACTCTTGACCTTAGGTGATCCGCCCGCCTTGGCCTCCCAAAGTGCTGGAATTACAGGCGTGAGCCACTGTGCACGGCGACCTTGCCCTTTTATCCCTCCTTCTGTTTACTGATGGGAGTCAGTGCCTTTGTCAAAATTCTGCTCACTGCTAACGGTGGCTGATGTTGCAGACTTTCTCGTTGTCAGAAGTGCTCCAGTACATGCAGCTCTTCTCTTGTGGGCTCTGAGTGTCCTGAGAACAGGAGCAGAGCTTTGTTCAGTTTTCTACACCCTGGGTCTAGAAGGGCTGCTTGCATGGCAAGGCCCTCATCAACTTTTTGTTTTTGTTTTTGAGCCCGCCTTGGCCTCCTGGGCTCAAGCGATCCTCCCAGCTCAGCACTCCTTAGCCCCCAGTAACCAGGACTACAGGCGCATACCACCATGCTCAGCTAATTTTAAAAATTGTGTCACTGTGTTGCCCAGGCTGGTGTCAAACCACTGCTTCTAATGACTCGAACCACGCCTACCTGGGCATCTCCAAGTGCTGGGATTATAGGTGTGAGCCACTGCACCCGACTCCCCCGCCCTTAAAAAAAAAAATCTAACCATTAGCCAGCCAGGGGCTCGTTGAACTTTTGGTCAGGGAGTGAGAAGGAGGAACAGTATAGGAGGCATCTCTGGCTTGGAGACAGAGTTGAGAGCTGGTTTCACCTTTGTGCTTATGAGCTGTGAGTCTCAGGGAAATTACTCAATGAGTATCCTTATCAGGGTATGATAAGTGAGATAATATGTACTAAAGGAAGGAATGGGTTGTCATTAGTAGCAGTAATTAGGACATGGCCTGGCTAAAATGCCACCCACCTCCTTTCTGGAGTTTTTCCGTCACTGGTTAGAGGTGGTGCCTTCTCCTTAGGAGACCTGTGGGAGCCCGTTGGCCACATTGCTTGGCCCTCATCCTCTGCCGCCACAGGCTGCACTCAGTTGTCTGCAGATCTTATCTCCCCTTCCAGATCAGAAGCGCTTCGACAATAGCACCAAGCACTGGCAACACCTGCTCCCTCTTACTGTAGCCGAGTGGGACAGTTGGCAATGCCTGGAGACCTTTTTGGCTGTCATGCCTGTGGGGCATAAGCTGCTGCTATAGGCCCAGAATGCTGCTGAGCATCCTGCAGTGCACAGAATATTCCCCTGAAACAAAGAATTCTCCAGCACAAAATATGCTGAGATTGAGAAGCTCTGCCATAGCCAAGAATAATGCCAAGTGCACATAGAGTAACGTAGTGTGTGTACTGCATTTCCATGAAATGGTGAACATCTTGGGCTGTGGGACCCAAGTTATAATTTAGTCCTTTAGAGGGAAAAGACATTGTAGCTGATATTAACTGATTTTAACTGATGTTAACTGATTTTCCCCATGGTCAGGGACTGTGCTCAGCTGTTTACATATGATATTTAATCCTCGTTACCACCCTACAAAGATGGGCTTCTTTATTACCCTGATTTTACAGTTGTGGAGGCTGAGGCTTAGAGCGATGAAGTAACTTGGTCAAGATGACAAATCTTTTTTTTTGTTTGTTTGAGGCAGAATCTGACTCTGTCGCCCAGGCTGGAGTGCAGTGACATGATCTTGGCTCACTGCAACCTTCTCCGAGGTTCAAGCGATTCTCCTGCCTCAGCCTCCCAAGTAGCTGGGATTACAGGTGCCTGCCACCATGCCTGGCTAATATTTTTTTTTTGAGACGCCCAAGCTGGAGTGCAGTGGCCAGATCTCAGCTCACTGCAAGCTCCACCTCCTGGGTTCACGCCATTCTCCTGCCTCAGCCTCCCGGGTAGCTGGGACTACAGGCGCCCGCCACCTCGCCCGGCTAGTTTTTTGTATTTTTTAGTAGAGACGGGGTTTCACCGTGTAGATCAGGATGGTCTCGATCTCCTGACCTTGTGATCCGTCCGCCTCGGCCTCCCAAAGTGCCGGGATTACAGGATTGAGCCACCGCGCCCGGCCTAATATTTTATATCTTAGTAGAGACAGGGTTTCACCCTGTTGGCCAGGCTGTTCTCAAACTTCTGACCTCAGGTGATCCACCCGCCTCAGCCTCTCAAAGGTCTTTAAACCTGGGCTCTTGGCTGGGCGTGGTTGCTCACACCTGTAATCCCAGTTACTTGGGAGGCTGAGGCAGGAGAATCACTTGAGCCCAGGAGGCAGAGGTTGCAGTGAGCCAAGGTCATGCCACTGCACTCCAGCCTGGGCGACAGAGACTGCATCTCAAATAAAATAAAATAAAGTATTTCTTGTGTCTCCCTCTTCTTGCTAAGTACTTTACAGGCATTTAATTTGCATAACAACTCTATGAAATAGCTGTTACCATTAATGCCATTTATATTTTACAGATAAGTAAATTGAGGCATAGAGAGTCAAGGCTGACCAAAGTCCAGTGCCAGTAAAGGGAGCTGGCTTGAAACTCCAGAGCACTGTGACTCTCACCCCTTAACTCATACCCTTAACTACTGTATAACCTACTTCCTCTTGTGAACCTTTGAAAATAACTTGATTTTTTTGTTTTTGTTTTTTAAATTAAATAAATTCAGGATTTTGAATTGCAGTTGATAAAATGAGGCAGTAATTTGTGCCATAGTACCTGGGACTTTAAACCTAAGGAATTGTTTGGCTAGGCCTAAAATAGGTTAAATTCCCTTGCTTGTGTGATGTCACAACCCAGCCCTTTCAACAAAGTAGGAAAAGGAATAGGTTTAAAGAACACTGGAATCAGGAGATGCACAGAAATTAAGGAAACTCTTAGGAGTTGGGGAAAATGGGCAATACCAAAAAAAAAAAATAATTCCAGATCCAGGGATGGTGTGAAGTTCTAGAAGAGGTATGGAAGTGTTTCTCTCCTTGCCACGTGCCACCCCAGCTAATGCACCCTTCATTTGAAGCCACGAGATTTCAATTTCATCTGTCTGAACTCTCCTGACAATATAATTGTTTTTGTTTTTTGGGAGACAGTCTTGCTCTGTCTCCCAGACTGGAGTGCAGTGGCGTGATTTCGGCTCACTGCAACCTCCACCTCCCGGGTTCAAGCGATTCCCTGCCTCAGCCTCCTGAGTAGCTGGGATTACTGGTGTCCGCCACTACACCTGATTAATTTTTGTATCTGTTAGTAGAGCCGGGATTTTGCCATGTTGACCAGGTTTTGTAATGGAATTTAGTGGGAAAAGCAGGCAATCATTCTAACATAAGCTTATAAAATATATTGTTTTCTAGGCTGTATAAAGTAGTAAAGTCTAGGAATAACAATTTAAATGGTTATATTTGAAGTTATAAGAAGTAAACAATTTATTATGTTTAAAAAGTGACATTTTCCCTAAATTAGAACTGACCATTTCCTTCTCTCTTTTTCATTTAAAAAACTTTTTTTTTTTTTTTTTTAGGTGAAAGACCAAAGAAACCAATCCCCCTTCAGGATCAGACTGTCAGAGATGAAAAAGGAAGGTATAAACGATTCCACGGGGCCTTTAGCGGAGGTTTCTCTGCTGGATACTTCAATACTGTTGGCTCAAAAGAAGGTATGATTTTCCTAATTACAGCTATTATACCATTAAAGCAAATGATTGAAATATTGATTCTCCCTCACTCTTCCTTTTTTTATTTTAATTTTAATTTTTAATTTTAATTTTTATTTTAAATTTTTATTTGTTTATTTTTTTGAGACGGAGTCTCGCTCTGTCACCCAGGCTGGGGTGTAGTGGCTGGATCTCAGCTCACTGCAAGCTCTGCCTCCTGGGTTTACGCCATTCTCCTGCC
>NC_045454.1:24048822-24109823 GCF_002776525.5 Piliocolobus tephrosceles | reverse complement strand
TTAGCCAGGATGGTCTCGATCTCCTGACCTCGTGATCCGCCCGTCTCAGCCTCCCAAAGTGCTGGGATTACAGGCTTGAGCCACCGTGCCCGGCCAAAAAATATTTTTATTAGAGACTGGAGTTTCACCATGTTGGCCAGGCTGGTCTCAAACTCCTGACCTTGAGTGATCTGCCCATCTTGGCCTCCAAAAGTGCTGGGATTACAGGTGTGAGCCACTGCACCTGGCCACCCTTGCTTTTTTTTTTTTTTTTTTGAGATGGAGTCTCGCTCTGTTGCCCAGGCTGGAGTGCAGTGGTGCGATCTTGGCTCACTGCAACCTCCGCCTCCCAGGTTCAAGCGATTCTCCTGTCTCAGCCTCCTGAGTAGGTGGAATTACAGGCGCCCACCACCACGTCCAGCTAATTTTTTTGTATTTTTAGTAGAGACAGGGTTTCACTATGTTGGCCAGTGTGGTCTCTTAACTCCTGGCCTCAAGTGATCCGCCTGTCTCGGCCTCCCGAAGTGCTAGGATTACAGGTGTGAGCCACTGAGCTCAGCTTTCTCTGAACATACACTGTAACCTTTTGTGTTCTTTGGATATTTGGGTGTTTCCAGAGTCAACTTCTTCATTGATTGCAATCTGATGGTGAAAGAGTTTTCCTCCACTTTGTAAAAAATGCGTACCTTCTAATCAGATGATTAAATGATGATAATGACTTCTGTTTTATTGTAAGGTGATAAATGTTTCCGAGTATTTGCCATTCACAACATACTCTTAAGAGTCTTTCAGTTAATCATTGACTGTGTCTCGTGACTGAGTGAGTGAGGAGGGCAGGTGTCACAGGGATCTTGCAGATGAAGCCACCAAGGGTCAGAGAGGTTAAGGAGCCAGCATGGCGTTAGTGCTGAGGGAAGAGTCACCAGGTGTCCTCTTCAGACATTGGGGACCACAGCAAGACTGGCTCCTCGGTGCTCTCTACCTGGGGAAAAATCAGTTAAATCTTTTATGTTATGTACTTTTATAAATGCCAAGTTGTTTAAAGTATTGTATGTTTTAAGATGTATTAATCTAGAAGCATATTTTTGAACTGGAAGAAATGGCTTTCTATATCTCAGTTATGGATGGAAGATGAACTTATATGTGCTGCTGAAGTGAGCACGGAAGATGAACTGATTAACTCACAAAGCAATTATCAAGAAAAAGATGGGCTAGATCTTTTATAATTTTTTTTTTTTTTCCCTGAGATGGAGTCTCGCTCTGTTGCCCAGGCTGGAGTGCAGTGGCGCGACCTCGGCTCACTTCAGCTTCCACCTCCTGGGTTCAAGCGATTGTCCTGCCTCAGCCTCCTGAGCAACTGGGACTACAGGTGCCTGCCACCACGCCCGGCTGATTTTTGTATTTTAGTAGAGGCTTCACCATGTTGGTCAGGCTGGTCTAGAACTCCTGACCTCAAGTGATCCACCTGCCTTCGCCTCCCCAAGTGCTGGGATTACAGGCATGAGCCACCGTGCCCAGCCCTACCATTTTATTTAATTAATTAATTTATTTTTTGAGACAGGGTCTCACTCTGTTGCTCAGGCTTTAGTGCAGTGGTGTGCCTGCTGAGAGTGCCTTCCCCAGATGGCTCAGCTCAGAAGAGCCTTGGAGAGAATCAGGAAGGAGATGCATCCCTCTTAGAGAAAACTAAACAACTTTATGGCAGAGGTTGCAGACATATGTGACCTCCAGGGCGTTCCCTGTTTGTAGACATGGCACATGCTCAGTAACCATGGTCAGGGAACAAAGCCATTAATTATAGGATTCCAGTGTCTGATGGAACTGGGGGCCTGGCACAGCCATTGCCCTTGGACCAGCCAGATTGAGTACCAGGGTACCCTGACTGGATTCCTTCTGTGACTCTCTTTATCCATTGTGACTGATTAAAACACCCTGACATCATATCTTTACACTTGATCTTAGCCAAAAGGCTGCGAAGCGATGACATCATTTCTTTAGAAAAGTTAATATGCCAATGGAGATTGCTGGTCTCATGTCCTGCATTTTAAGGTAACCTTGCAGCTGTCTGCTTAGATCTGCTTGTGTTCATTTCACAGTTTAACTTTCAATGTGTAATTCTATTTCTCTTGGTTTCACTTTCTTATGGGGAAACCTTAATGGATCCACTAAGTTTTGCATCAGGGGATACAGGGATTCGTAAGAAATTTATGTGGAATAATTATGTCTATGTAAGCAGTGAGATGGGAAGTACCTAAGAGTTTATAGTTATTGGGAGTTTCAAGTCCATACATGTTATGTAATCATTTATTCATAGACCCAAATACTCTCTAGGATTGTAAAGCTCTAAACTCTTTTTTTTTCAGGATGGACACCTTCTACCTTTGTGTCTTCACGACAGAACAGAGCAGACAAATCTGTTCTTGGTCCTGAAGATTTTATGGATGAAGAGGTGGGTGTGCAAAACTTTAATTGCCAATTCGCTGGTGGGAAAGGTCTAGTTCATTGCTGTAAGTGCCTCCTCTCTCCCCAGAAGGTCTGATGTACGATTTCCTCTTTGTAAGGCTTTATCTTTTAGGTATTTGATGTACAGGGTCCTGTACATCAGTAGAGTCTTGTTCATTGAAGGAGCATTTTATACTGGGGCCAGTTTCGAAAATCAAGAGTGTAAGGGGAAAGTCATATACAGGCAATTTACTGGAAAAGCCTCCATTACCTCAGAAGCTCAGTATCCATGGTGCTGGGTCTGCAGCTTTCCACAGTAACTCTCAGGCACACTACAGTAAAGAACCGTGAGTGACTGCACTCAAATTAAACTTCTGCTCCCTTAAAATCTGGTCGTGGATTCACTCATGATAAAGATTAAATAGGGAGGGAGAGCATCAGGAAGAATAGCTAATGCATGCTGGGCTTATGACCTAAGTGATGGGTAGATCTGTGCAGCAAACCACCATGGCACACATTTACCTGTGTAACAAACCTGCACATCCTGTGCATGTACCCTGGAACTTAAAATAAAAGTTGAAGAAAAAAAAGATTGAATAAAACATTTATATCAGCATGTGTTAGGCAGCAGGTTAGAGGCAAGGAAGTCTCCTTCCTTTTTTGAGTAGCATCATCTAGAAGAAAACATCTCATGTAGCAAGAAGTCTAGATGTGCTGAGACCCCAGGCTCTCTCTTCTCAGTCTTCTGCTGGCAGCTTGTCCTTATACTACCTCTCCTCATGATTGCAAGATGGCTGTAGTAGTTCCAGGTAGCACATCCAGGATGATGTTGCCCAAGAGAAGAACTTCCTTTTGGTCCCTTTTCTGTTTTTTTTCCTGAGACAGAGTCTCGCTCTGTTGCCCAGGCTGGAGTGCAGTGGCACTATCTCGGCTCACTGCAACCTCCGCCTTCCAGGTTCAAGTGATTCTCCTGCCTCAGCCTCCCAAGTAGCTAGGATTACAGGCGCATGCACCACCATGCCCAGCTAATTTTTGTATTTTTAGTAGAGATGGGGTTTCACCATGTTGGCCAGGCTGGTCTTGGACTCCTGACCTCAGGTGATCCACCCACCTCGGCCTCCCAAAGTGCTGGGATTACAGGTGTGCAACTGGCAGTCTCTTTTCTTAAAAGCAAAGTAGGCTGGGCATGGTGTCTCCCGCCTGTAATCCCAGCACTTTGGGAGGCCGAGGCGGGTGGATCACGAGGTCAGGAGATCGAGACGATCCTGGGTAACACGATGAAACCCCGTCTCTACCAAAAACACAAAAAATTAGCCAGGCGAGGTGGTGGGCGCCTGTATCCCAGCTACTCCGGAGGCTGAGGCAGGAGAATGGCATGAACCCGGGAGGTGGAGCTTGCAATGAGCCAAGATCGTGCCACTGCACTCCAGCCTGGGCGACAGAGCGAGACTCTGTCTCAAAAAAAAAAAAAAAAAGTAGCCTTTCATATAAGTCCTACCATGAATTTTCTCTACATTTGCTTGCACAAATTGTTTTACATGCCCATTCCTAATGCATCCCTGGCAAGGAAAATGGAATCAAAAAGACTGGCTTAGATAAGACACAAAGCCCCACTTCCTAATCCTGCCTCCCCAACACTGGGAGTACCACTCCTGCAGTGTGTGGTGGCGCAGAGGAAGGCAGGTACCTGGACAACATCAGGACTCTGCAAGGAAAGAGGAAGCATGACAGTGGTTGGACAGGTAGCCAGCAACATCTGCTCCAGTAAAGGCAAAGGCACCTGACTCTAGGGCTGGCCCTCACACTTGTGAATGCTTGCTGGCTGGGACTCCAAGCTTTGTCCCCTGCACGCTGACCTTTGAGATACTGTCGAGAAGAACACGGCCCTTACTTCCTGTCTTCCCAGCTTGGTCATGCTCAGGGTGGCCCTGATGAGTAGTGACTCTCATGCCCTCCTGACCTTGGCCACTGACTTTACCATGTATGAGGATTAGCTTCTAAAGTCAGTGTGAGGCTGGGCATGGTGACTCATGCCTGTAATCCCAGCACTTTGGGAGGCTGAGGCCAGTGGATCTCCTGAGGTCAGGAGTTCGAGACCAGCCTGACCAACATAGTGAAACCTCATCTCTACTAAAAACACAAAAAATCAGCCGGGCGTGGTGGTGTGTGCCTGTAATCCCAGCTACTTGGGAGGCTGAGGCAGGAGAATCACTTGAACCTGGGAGGCGGAGGTTGCAGTGAGCCCAGATTGCGCCATTACACTCCAGCCTGGGCAACAAGAAAGAAACTCCATCTCAAAAAAATAAAAAATAAAAAATACAGTCTCTGTGTACGTCTGTCACTCTGCTGATCCTGACCTAAATTTTGTAGTTTTAACTTTTTTTTTTTTAAACAGAAATCAAACTATGTGATGTATTGTGTATAGTCACTTTCCAAATATATAATTCTGTTTGAATTTTTTGAAGGATCTTAGTGAATTTGGGATAGCACCCAAAGCGATCGTCACCACAGACGATTTTGCCTCCAAAACCAAAGACAGAATACGAGAAAAGGCCAGGCAGTTGGCTGCTGCCACTGCCCCGATTCCTGGAGCCACCCTCCTTGATGACCTCATAACGCCAGCAAAGTAAGCATTTCCTTCTGACTGTTGTGATCTTAGCACCGGTGTTTCGCATGTGTATGATTCTCTTGCTGAGGGATAGTTTGTTTGCAAGTAAGACAAGCCTTCTTAGGCTCAGAGTCTAAGTGAAAAAGGGGATTTTGCCTAAAGGATCTTGCACTGTCACTGCACTGAGAGATCAAGAACTCCAGCCACTAGCTGTGCTGTTGGGGCTTGCGGAGGCTGGAGAGCTGTTAGGAATTGCAGTGACTTCTCACACCATCCCTCCAGACCTTATAGCCTCGCTTCCGCCTGCCTCCTTCTACCCTCACTTTCTGTGTATCTCCTTGTTGTGCTCCTGGGCTTGTGGCCTGATATGACAGCCTTAGACCTTCAGGGATTCCCAGGCCACATGCTTGGCAAGGACTGTCTAGAGTCCCTGTGATCCCATTCTAAAGGCCCAGGAGAGAGGTCATCTGATTGACTTCCCAGTTCAGGCGTGCACCCCACTGCAGCCTGCTGTGGCTGGAATGACAACGTCACGCCAGTTGTAATGTGGGTGAGGGCAAGGGCCCAAGCAAGACAGGCCTAGGAACTGAGCAGGAACTCAGAAGCCACTTATTTCATACTCTTTGTTAATGTTATTTTGAAAAGTTCATTTTCAATGCCTTGCTATCCTAGATTATCTGTTGGTTTCGAATTGCTGAGAAAAATGGGTTGGAAAGAAGGACAAGGAGTTGGTCCTCGAGTAAAGAGACGGCCACGCCGACAGAAACCTGGTGTGTATGTTAATTGATTAACTAGTGTCACTGCTGCAGTGTATTTTTTTTTTTTTTTGAGACAGGGTCTTGCTCTGTCTCCCAGGCTGGAGTGCAGTGGTGTGATCCCAGCACACTGCAGCCTCGACCTCCTGGGCTAAAGTGATCCTTCCACGTCAGCCCCCACAAGTAGCTGGGACCACAGGCATGTGCCACTCCGCCAGGCTAATTTTTTTTTTTTTGTCTTTTTTTTTTTTTTTCCCCCTTTTTGTGGAGAACGGGGTCTCGCTATGTTACCCAGGCAGGTCTCGAACTCCTGGGCTCAAGCTATCCTCCCGCCTCTGCCTCCCTGAGAGCTGGGATTACAGGCGTGAGCCACCGCGCCCGGCTAATTTTTTGTATTTTTTGTAGAGACAGGGGTTTGCCGTGTTGCCCAGGCTGGTCCCAAACACCTGCGCTCAGGCAATCCACTTGCCTTAGCCTCCCAAAGTGCTGGGATTATAGGCGTGAGCCACTGTGCCTGGCCAAGAGCGTACTTTTTTTTTTTTTTTGAGACGGAGTCTTGCTCTGTCGCCCAGGCTGGAGTGCAGTGGCTGGATCTCAGCTCACTGCAACCTCCGCCTCCTGGGTTCACGCCATTCTCCTGCCTCAGCCTCCCGAGTAGCTGGGACCACAGGCGCCGGCCACCTCGCCCGGCTAATTTTTTGCATTTTTAGTAGAGACGGGGTTTCACCATGTTAGCCAGGATGGTCTCGATCTCCTGACCTCGTGATCCGCCCGTCTCGGCCTAAGAGCGTACTTTTTAATGGCTGCAAATTCCAATAAACAAAATAGCTGGGCCCAGTGGTATGTGCGTCTTCTAAGGATTTTTATGTGTAACGCATGACAGCTTCCAGAAAGCCTGTGTTAGTTTATGCTTCTGCCAGCAGCATGTGAGAGTTCATGTTTCCTACCCTCCCCCAAAACTGTCACAGTTTAACATTATTACTTGTTACTTATTTCTTGCCCTAAGTCTCCCCAGCCAGACTGTAAGTGACTTTTTGAGGGCAACAGTCATTTCTTTTGGGTTCTTCATGACATGGGGCAGTCATTGAGCACACTACTGCTAGGTAGGGCCAGTGCTGGTAGAAAATGATTCCTGGCTGGGTGCAGTGATTCACACCCATAATCCTAGCACTTTGGGATGCTGAGGTGAGAGGATCTTTGAGCCCAGATGTTTGAGATCAGCCTGGGCAACATGGTGAAACCCTGCCTCTACCAAATATACAAAAATTATTCAGGCGTGGTGGAGTGCACCTGTAGTCCCAGCTATGACTCAGGAGAGTGAGGTGGGAGGATGGCTTTAGTCCAGAAGGTTGAGGCTACAGTGAGCTATGATCATGCCACCGTATTTCAGCCTGGGTGACAGGGCGAGACCCTGTTTCTAAAACAATTCCCAGTGATCTGCCTCTGACTGTAATGCTGTAGCACATTTTATAAACGTACCCATGTACCTCTGAAGAGTATCAGTGAGTTGTTTTTTTTTTTTTGAGTTGGAGTTTTGCTCTTGTTGCCCAGGCTGAAGTGCAAATGTGCGATCTCGGCTCACTGCAACCTCCGCCTCCTGGGTTCAAGCGATTCTCCTGCCTCAGCCTCCAGAGTAGCTGGATTACAGGCTTGCGCCACCATGCTTGGCTGTTTTTTTTGTATTTTTTGTAGAGACGGGGTTTCTCTATGTTGGTCAAACTGGTCTCGAACTTCCGACCTCGTGATCAGCCTCTTCAGCCTCCCAAAGTGCTGGGATTACAGGCATGAGCCACTGTGACCAGCCAGTTTTTTTTTTTTTTTTTAATTTTTGTGGAGGTGGAATCTCACTATGTTACCCAGGCTGGTCTTGAACTCCGAGGCTCAAGTGATCCTCCCTCAGCCTCCCAGAGTGCCGGGATTACAGGTGTGATCCACCGTGCCTGGCCTGGTCAGGGTTTTCTATTTGTAGTCACTCATGACTATTGCATTTGAAATCTCTTTTCTAGATCCTGGAGTCAAAATCTATGGCTGTGCATTACCCCCTGGAAGCTCGGAAGGATCTGAGGTATTGCACAGGCTCACTGACCTTCAGTTTGGTATAATAGCACCTGTTTCTGTATGATTGTGAAATTTTAGGGTTGGAGACAATTTTAGAAATCAGATCCCACCACTGTACAGTGAAATACTCATGCCCTAAAGGTATCCTCATTACATCAACATACGTATTCAGCAGTGTGCCTGCACCGCAGACATTCAGGTCTGTTCAGCTTCATAAAATGAAGTTGGTGTTAGCATCCTTTGTACCGGAAAGTGATTTAGTCATTTGTAACAGCACCAGTGAAAGTGTGGTAATTGTTATGTGTGGCATTAATCACTGCATTTTCAATTAGTATTTTGTGGGTTTACTTTGCATCATGCAGTGACTCACCTTAATTCCACTTTAAACTGAAATAGGGTGAAGATGATGACTACTTGCCTGATAATGTGACCTTTGCACCCAAAGATGTCACACCTGTGGATTTCACACCTAAAGATAATGTGCATGGTCTGGCCTACAAGGGCCTGGATCCCCACCAGGCACTGTTTGGAACTTCGGGAGAACATTTTAATCTTTTCGGTGGTGGCTCTGAGAGAGCTGGCGATCTTGGAGAAATTGGAATGAATAAAGGAAGAAAATTGGGAATTTCAGGCCAGGTAAAATTATTTTCTATTTTATAAAGGGGGGAGTCATTGATAAATGAGTCTACTTTCTTTTTTCTTTTTAGAAGTTCTTTATTTTCTTTTTTTTTTTCCCCTAATCCTCAAGTGAAATCAGGTCAAAGATTCTTTCTTAACATGTATTTTAAAAATGGTAACTTTGCCATTTACCCTCTTTTTTTTTTTTTTTTTTTGAGACAGGGTTTCGCTCTGTTGCCCAGGCTGAAGTGCAGTGGTGCGACCTCAGCTTACTGCAACCTCTGTCTCCCAGGTTCAAGTGATTCTCCTGCCTCAGTCTCCCTAAGTAGCTGGGATTATAGGCATGCGCCACCATGCCCAACTAATTTTTGTATTTTTAGTAGAGATGGGGTTTCACCATGTTGGCCAGGCTGGTCTTGAACTCCTGACTTCAGGTGATCCACCTGCCTCAGCCTCCCAAAGTGCTGGGATTACAGGCATGAGCCACTGCGCCTGGCCACCTTTTCTTTTTATAAACTTTTTCTTTTTTTTCAGTCTTTTAAACAAAAATGCTACTTGTTAGAGGCCCCTTCCCGCAGAGACTAGGAGTTCTTCCAGCGGGCAGTAGAGTCGCAGCGGTCCTTAGACCCTGGCCACCAGCGTTGGCCCAGGCCGCATTGATCAGTTGATGAACATTTCTGCCTTTTTCCTCTTGGAAGCCACATTTCCACCCCTGCACTGCTGCTTAGCTTCGTTCTCCACTCCTCTTCCTGTGCTGGGACCTGGAGCCATGGCTGTTGTGGGGACTGGAGGGCAGCGTTAGCACTGGGGACATGGGATTTCACCTCTGGTCATTGTTTTCCAAAAATCTTGTGTGTGTGTTGATCTGGGACCCCGTTCACTTCTCTCTTGGTGATCTTGAAGTGCTACCATGGTTTCCAGTCACATCCTTAAAGCAGCTTTATCCCTGAAGATCCCAGACATACCCTAACCCCTGTACTCAGTTTGAAACCTTGTTTTTTAAAGGCTTTTGGTGTGGGTGCCCTGGAAGAGGAAGATGATGATATCTATGCCACAGAAACTCTATCCAAGTATGACACTGTTCTGAAGGACGAGGAGCCTGGAGACGGACTCTATGGCTGGACAGCACCCAGGCAGTATAAAAACCAGAAAGGTAATTCGACAGACGCAAACCTAATGGCAGGATCAAGTGTCAGGGTATCAGGAAGGAGGGGCTGTGTAAGAGTGGTACAGGAGCACCAGCGTCTGTTGTTGATCAAAGACATGGTAAGAAACAAAACAAAGAAGTGAGGCCCAGCGTGGGAAGTGAAACAAATGCAAGATTCAGACCTGGCCAAGGCCAAAGCCCGCTGTCAAGGTGGGGCCCAGGTGGGAAGGAGGGTGAGATCTGTAGTCAGGGAAAGAGGAATGCCTGGACCAGTGACCAAATGGCTGGTCAGAGCTGGCAGTGGGTCAAAGGGAAGCACCCAGAGTTAGAGGAACTGGGCAGGCGGCCAAAGGAGGCCAACACATGCGGCAGGTTAGAAGGTCAGGCCAGGGGACCAGGAGGCAGGTATACCAACAGCCTGCAGCAAGATGGAGCTGGGCGCCCAGTCCATCTTCTCCCTTGAGTCTCTGGCTCTGAGGAGGCTCTTGTTGGGATAAGAGGCCGACATCTCTCAACACAACTTTAACTTCACGCTGTGTTGAAATTTCAAGGGGTATCAGATCCTGTGGTTCGAAGTCACATTTCAGTTGTTTCCAGAAAAGGTGCAGGGCCAGACAGTGTAGAGTCAGTATTAGCAGCATGTGATTTGGAGTCAGTCAGACCTGGGTTTGGATGCCAGCTCTCCACTGCCCAGCTTTGTGACCTTTGGCAAGGCTTATAACCTCTCTGGGCATCGGAGTCCACATTTGTAAAGTGAGGATAAAATCCACTCCAGAGGTGGTTGTGAGGATTAAGTGGCATAACTTAGTGTCTGGCATAGCACCTGCCCCAAAGACTGAAGAAGTGGCACCTACTGTTCTTTGGTTATCACAGTCATGTGTCACTTGACTGGGATGGTGTGACAGGGAACCCAGGGTTTTACACAGGACACTGGAAGGGCATGTCTACCCAGTGTTAGGAGACAACCTCTGGGCGGTCAGTGGGTTATTTCCTTTTTTTTTCTTTCCATTTTTTTTTTTTTTTTGAGGCAGAGTCTCACTCTGTCGCCCGGACTGGAGTGCAGTGGCCGGATCTCAGCTCACTGCAAACTCCGCCTCCTGGGTTCACGCCATTCTCCTGCCTCAGCCCCCCAAGTAGCTGGGACTACAAGCGCCCGCCACCTCGCCCAGCTAGTTTTTTTGTATTTTTAGTAGAAACGGGGTTTCACCGTGTCAGCCAGGATGGTCTCGATCTCCTGACCTCGTGATCCGCCCGTCTCGGCCTCCCAAAGTGCTGGGATTACAGGCTTGAGCCACCGCGCCCGGCCTCTTTCCATTTTTTTTCTTTTTTTTTTTTCCCCTGAGTTATTGAACTTTGGAGCCTTCTTCCTTTTGCCTCCCTATGGTTTCTGATTTCTCTTCCCAAACTGTGAATTATTTTTATATAACTTAAATGAAGATATATTAGTATATCATAATATACTATTTAATTTAAATACTATATTATCAATATACCATTATATATTATATATGATTTATATTTTATATAATTAATATATCAATACTGTCAGTATATTATGTAACATATAATACATTACATAATAATGTATAGATATGTTATTTATTAAAAATGGTGGGAGAAGGCCGGGCGCGGTGGCTCAAGCCTGTAATCCCAGCACTTTGGGAGGCCGAGACGGGCGGATCATGAGGTCCGGAGATCGAGACCATCCTGGCTAACACGGTAAAACCCCGTCTCTACTAAAAAAATACAAAAAAACTAACCGGGCGAGGTGGCGGGCGCCTGTAGTCCCAGCTACTCGGGAGGCTGAGGCAGGAGAATGGCCTGGGAGGCGGAGCTTGCAGTGAGCTGAGATCCGGCCACTGCACTCCAGCCTGGGCGACAGAGCCAGACTCCGTCTCAAAAAAAAAAAAATGGTGGGAGAATGAAATTGATAATATCCTGTATCTCTGTTAATATAAATGACATTCAATATTATACAACATATTAGTAACATTAATTTATTAATCCTCTAATAATCATATGTAATGACATATACTTAAGTCTGCCTGCTGAGCCACATCTTTCACTTTTCCCTCATGCACCAGCTTTGCCCCCAGCTGATTGGTTCCCACTCCGTCCACCGAGCTCCAAACCTGTCCTTGTCTCTTTGTCCCTCTCTGCTGTGACTTCTCTCCCCCAGCTTCCTCTCTTCCACCCTGCAGGGCACAGCATCTGTAGTTTTGACTGTATGGTTTTCTCTTTTTTTTTTTTTTTTTTTTGTGACGGAGTGTTGCTCAGACGCCCAGGCTGGAGTGAGGTGGCGCGATCTTGGCTCACTGCAAACTCCGCCTCCCGGGTTCCCGCCATTCTCCTGCCTCAGCCTCCGGAGTAGCTGGGATTACAGGCGCCCGCCACTACGCCCGGCTAGTTTTTTTTTTTTTTTGTATTTTTAGTAGAGACAGGGTTTCACCGTGTTAGCCAGGATGGTCTCGATCTCCTGACCTCGTGATCCGCCCATCTTGGCCTCCCAAAGTGCTGGGATTACAAGCCTGAGCCACAGCGCCCAGCCGACTGTATGATTTTCTATTCAGTGAATCTATCTTTATTTTACCCAGTCTCCACGATTGATTTTTTACATTTTTAAATTTTTTTTTTTTTTGAGACAGAGTCTCACTCTGTCATCCAGGCTGGAGAGCAGTGGCATGATCTCGGCTCACTGCAACCTCTGCCCCCCGGGTTCAAGTGAATCTCCTGCCTCAGCCTCCTAAGTAGCTGGGATTACAGGTGTGCACCACCACACACAGCTAATTTTTTTTTTTTTTTTTTGATAAGGAGTTTTGCTCTTGTTGCCCAGGCTGGAGTGCAATGGACTGATCTCAGCTCACCACAACCTCCACCTCCTGGGTTCAAGCGATTCTCCTGCCTCAGCCTCCCAAGTAGCTGGGATTACAGGTGCCTGCCACCACACCCAGCTAATTTTTGTATTTTTAGTAGAGACGGAGTTTCATCATGTTGGCCAGGCTGATCTTGAACTCCCGACCTTGGGTGATATGCCCACCTTGGCCTCCCAGAGTGCCGACACCCAGATAATTTTTTGTAGTTTTAGTAGACACGGGGATTTCACCGTGTTGGTCAGGCTGGTCTTGAACTCCTGACCTCAAGTGATCTGCCTGCCTCAGCCTCCCAAAGTGCTGGAATTACAGGCATGAGCCACCACAGCTGGCCATGGTTGATTTTTAAATTCTCATTTTTTTTTTATCCATGATCAATAGGGCTATAATGAATATTTTTCTGGTTCTGTCTTTATGCACATTTATTTATTCAGAATTCTTCAGAATGAACTCATAAACATGAAATTTCTGGGTTTTGAGAGAATGCAAATTCCAAGAATGTGAAATTGAATCCCACATTACCTGAAGAAATTTTAGTAAGTTCTAGAAGCTTAAAAAAAAGCCCAACATGCTGGGTGCGTTGGCTCACGCCTGTAATCCCAGCACTTTGGGAGGCTGAGGCGGGCAGATCACAGTATCAGGAGCTCGAGACCATCCTGGCCAACATAGTAAAACCTCGTCTCTACTGAAAATACAAAAATTAGCTGGGTGTGGTGGTGGACGCCTGTAATCCTAGCTACTCCAGAGGCTGAGGCTCGAGAATCACTTGAATCCGGGAGGCAGAGGTTGCAGTGAGCCGAGATCGTGCCACGGCGCTCCAGCCTGGGTGACAGAGCGAGACTCCATCTCAAAAAAAAAAAAAACCCAAAGGCCGGGCGTGGTGGCTCACGCTTGTAATCCCAGCACTTTGGGAGGCCGAGGTGGGCGGATCACAAGGTCAGGAGATCAAGACCATCCTGGCTAACACGGTGAAACCCCATCTCTACTAAAAATACAAAAAATTAGCTGGGCAAGGTGGCAGGCGCCTGTAGTCCCAGCTACTCGGGAGGCTAAGGCAGGAGAATGGCGTGAACCCGGGAGGCGGAGCTTGCAGTGAGCCAAGATCACGCCACTGCACTCCAGCCTGGGAGACAGAGCCAGACTCCGCCTCAAAAAAAAAAAAAAGCCCAACATGAGTCAAAGCACGAAGGATGGTTTGTGGGGAGGGGAGAGATGCGGTGGTGCTGAGTGATCAGTGGCTAAAAGCCTTAGCTCATCTGCACTGCGGTCTGCTCCTGCTTCAGGCCTGAGCTCCTAGCCCGTGAAAGAGCTCGTGATTGTCATGTAGAAGGGGCTTTTGAGTGCAGAGAATACAGTTCATTTATACGGACTTTTGGCATAACCAGTACATGCAGGAAAACTTAGAATGAAATCAAAGAGATTTTGTTGATGGGGTTGTCTCTATGACCAGGAGACGATCCACCTCCAGGTCAGAGGGCGTTGGTCATTCAGTGTCCTATGTCTGTGATCTTTATGTCTTGTTAAAGATTACAGGCTGACGTGGTGGCATGGCCTTTCGTCCGTATTTGGATTGTTGCTAAGGAGATGGCCAGGTAGTCACCCTGCAGTTCTTCACCTAGTTCTACACATGACACACTCACAGTTGTGATTTGGGTTTTTCTCCATACTTGTCCTCTTGGTGGTTTTTCTTGATCTTTTACTCCATGGGGTAGATCCTTTGGTGCCCCTAAGGTACTTTTTCTTTTTTTTTTCTTTTTTTTTTTTTTTTTTTGAGACGGAGTCTAGCTCTGTGGCCCAGGCTGGAGTGCAGTGGCCGGATCTCAGCTCACTGCAAGCTCCGCCTCCCAGGCAATTCTCCTGCCTCAGCCTCCCGAGTAGCTGGGACTACAGGCGCCCGCCACCTCGCCCGGCTAGTTTTTTGTATTTTTTAGTAGAGACGGGGTTTTACCGTGTTAGCCAGGATGGTCTCGATCTCCTGACCTCGTGATCCGCCCGTCTCGGCCTCCCAAAGTGCTGGGATTACAGGCTTGAGCCACCGCGCCCGGCCTCAGGTACTTTTTCTAAAAGTCACATCAATGTACTTGTCTTGGAGGACCGCAGCCTTGTGACGTGGGTAGCCCAATTTATTGAGGGCGATGTGGGCTGGGCCCTAGTCACTGAGTCAACAGAGGTGTGGGGCTTTGCTTGCCACTTGTTCTTCCCTTTACTGCTGCTGTTGAGTGATAGCATGTATGACACGTACTATTTACGTTCTTAGAGATAACATAAAATGCTGACATGTTCTGTCTTATTCTAATCATCTCTACTTCTGGAATTAATCTATGACATCATTTTGTAGAATCAGAGAAAGACCTTCGATACATTGGCAAAATTTTGGATGGATTTTCCTTGGCTTCTAAACCTTTATCTTCTAAGAAAGTAAGAAAAACTTCCTTCTTTCTTTTTTTTTACTGGTTTAGTTCTGAAAATATTTGCTACTATGTGATCTGAGTTATGTTAACAACAGGAAAGATAAGTAAATTTTGTTTTCAAAAAACAACAGCCTGGTTACTAGTGATTGTCTAGAAAAACATTCTACATTAGAAATATCAGGGCCGCCAGGCACGGTGGCTCACGCCTGTAATCCCAGTGCCTTGGGAGGCCGAGGCGGGCGGATCACGAGGTCAGGAGATCGAGACTATCCTGGCTAACACTGTGAAACCCCGTCTCTACTAAAAATACAAAAAATTAGCTGGGCGTGGTGGCGGGCGCCTCTAGTCCCAGCTACTTGGGAAGCTGAGGCAGGAGAATGGCGTGAACCTGGGAGGGCAGAGCTTGCAGTGAGCCGAGATTGCGCCACTGCACTCCAGCCTGGGCGACAGAGCAAGACTCCATCTCAAAAAAAAAAAAAAAAAAAAGAAGCATTAAAAAAAAAAAGAAATATCAGGGCCAGGTGCAGTGGCTCATGCCTGTAATCCCAGCACTTTGGGAGGCTGAGGTGAGCGGATCACCTGAGGTCGGGAGTTCAAGACCAGCCTGACCAACATGGAGAAACCTCGTCTCTACTACAAATACAAAATTAGCTGGGCATGGTGGTGCATGCCTGTAATCCCAGCTACTGGGGAGGCTGAGGCAGAATCACTTGAACCTGGGAGGTGGATGTTGCGGTGAGCCGAGATCGCACCATTGCACTCCAGCCTGGACAACAAACGAATCTCTGTCTCAGAAAAAAAAAAAAAAAAAATCAGTTGGCCAGGTGTGATGGCTCACTCCTGTAATCCCAGCACTTTGGGAGGCCGAGGTTGGTGTATCACCTGAGGTTAGGAGTTTGAGACCACCCTGGCCAATGTGGCAAAACTCCGTCTCTACTAAAAATACAAAAATTAACCAGGTGTGGTGGTGGGCTCCTGTAATCCCAGTTACTCAGGAAGCTGAGGCAGAGAGAATCGCTTGAACCTGGGTGGCAGAGGTTGCAGTGAGCCAAGATCGCACCATTGCACTCCAGCTTGGGGGACAAGAGCAAAACTCCCTATCAAAAAAACAAAAAAAGAAAAGAAAAGAAGTATCATTCAGTAGCTACATTGTGATAAAAATATCTAATTGTTATTTTTTATTTATTTACTTTTTTTTGAGACAGAGTCTCATTCTGTCACCCAGGCTACAGTGCAGTGGCACAATCTCGGCTCACAGCAACTTCTCCCTCCCAAGTTCAAGCGATACTCCTGCCTCATCCTCCTGAGTAGCTGGGATTACAGGCATGTGCCACCACAGCCGGCTAATTTTTGTATTTTTAGTAGAGATGGGGTTTCACTATGTTGGTCAGGCAGGTCTCGAACTCCTGACTTTGTGATCTGCCTGCCTCAGCCTCTCAAAGTGCTGGGATTACAGGCGTGAGCCACCGCGCCCGGCTGCTGCTGTTTTAAATTCAAACTTCAAGTGAGTGGTTATTTACATGAACAGAGACATACATTAGAAACCATTGGAAGAATGAAATTGCTATGATTCTAGGGGAAATATAGGTTAAGGAAAAGTAGAAAACATTCAGAAAGGCAGATAACCCATAGCCCTGGCTCCTCCCCATGCTCTGAAGCTAGCAGGGGCAAGGTTCCCTGGCCTCCTCATCTCGGGCCGGGAGGGAGAGAAGCCGCGTGCAGGTGGGTGAAGTTGGAGGAGAGCTCTGCGTGCCTTTGCAGATAGCTTTGTTTTTGTGAGATGCTGTCACAGCCACATGTGAAGCTCTTAGGCCACATGGCGCTCTTCCTGTAACCACCAAAGTCTCATGCTTACAGGCACACTCAGGAGGGAGTTGGGGTGCTGGCCAGCCCAGGAGGGGCACCTGGCCATCTGCCTTGTCAACATTCCTGTTTTAGATTGTTTCATGCTTTGATCAGCTTTTTGTTTTTTTATTCAGCAAACATTTGTTCAGTACCTCTAAGGCTTGGCCTGTGCTTGTCTGGGACACAGGAGGCCAGGGGACAGCTTTGATTTGCTTCATTGTGATAGTTCATGTGTTGTTATAGCCAGCAGAATAGAATATATCTAGAAAAGTGTTGGGCACACAGTAAGCTGCTATTATCACCAGAAATGTCAAATGACATTAAAGGAAAATGCAGGTATTTTACATGTATGAAAAGGAAGCATAAGGCTGGGCATGGTGGCTCACACCTATAACCCCAACACTTTGGGAGGCTGAGGCGGACGGATCACTTGAGGTCAGGAGTTCAAGACAACCTGGCCAACACTGCGAAACCCCATCTCTACTAAAAATAAAAAAATTAACCAGGAGTGGTGGTACATGTCTATAAACCCAGTCTTCGGGAGGCTGAGGCAGGAGAATCGCTTGAGCCTGGAAGGTGGAGGTTGCAGTGAGCCAAGATCGTGCCACTGCACTCCCGCTGGGTGACAGTGAGACTTCGTCTCAAAAAAAAAAAAAAAAAAGAAAAGGAAGCATGGTTTAAAAATGGTGGAGAAGCACTCACTGGACCTTAGGATAAATAGGCCAGCCGGCCCCAGGTAGCTCCCATCCAACAAAGTAGCAGATACACAAATAGAGAGTCGTGGGCAAAAATCCTTAAGTGGAGAGACACAGTCCTGGGGGTTCCTGGCGGTTCACTGAAGTAGGGCTTTGGGCAGGAACATTTTAGAGGCGGGCTGTGTTCATCTAGCCTTTCATACACAGATCTAGATGGTTCTCTAGATCTAAGTCTAGAGGCCAAACAGAACAATGATTTAGCAGAGAGAGAGAGAGAAATACTTTCAATCCAAGGCTGGGTGTGGTGGCTTACGCCTGTAATCCTAGTACTTTGGGAGGCCATAGCAGGCGGATTGCTAGAGTCCAGGAGTTCGAGACCAGCCTGGGCAACATGGCAAAACCCCATCTCTACAAAAAACTTACAAAACAAAATTAGTCGGGTGTGGTGGTACGTGCCTGTAGTCCTAGCCTCTTGGGGGCCTGAGGTGGGAGGATTGCTTGAGCCTGGGAGGTCAAGGCTGCAATGAGCCATGATTGGCCGTTGCACTCCAGCCTGGGCGACAGAGTGAGACCCTGTCTCAAAAAAAAAAAAAAAAGAAGAAATGCTTTGAATCCCATGGAGGATATAGAGAAGTCGTGGACACACTCCTCCTTTCTGCTATGCTCCTCTGGGTTTTTGTGTGCTGGTAGCATGAGAGTGTTTTCTGGCTGATTTGGGGGTGTGTCTCCAGAAGGTGACAAGGCTAAGATGATAAAAAAAACAGGATTTCTTGACAATGATAACACCACTGTTTCATGGACTTTCATTGTGCCAAGGGCTCGGGCCAGGCTCTGCACCTTAACAACCACCTGGGGAGTTTGGGGAACTCCAGTTATAGCACACTCTCTGGGGTGGGGCACAGCATCAGTATAGTTACAACTCCTCAGGCAAGTCCAGCGTGCACCTGCGCCTGAGAGCCAGCGGAGAGAGGGGCTGGGAGAGGGGGCACTGCTTTCAGCTACAGGGTTACTTCATCATGGACTTGAGCTTTCACATAGCTTAAAAATCTAGAGGACATTTCAGTGTGAATTTGGGGGGAAAATAGTAAAGAAAAATCTAGATAATAGCTTAAATAACAAATCCATGTGGGTTTGTTAGACCAAGAGCAACGGAGACCATTTAATGCAGTTATTTAACAATATCTAGTACTTTCCTTTACCTTGTCTGCTGTGCTATCATCGTTCATGCCTGTCGGTATTAAAAATCCCCAAATTTCCCAAATAGATTTTCATTTCACTTTTGTCAACTAAATTTAAATTCCTGTCTCCACTGCCCTCCTAGGTCCTAGGCCAGGTCCTCTTGGCTCTACTCACATTATTCATAGTAATATCTTGGATGAAAAAATAGGCAAGGCGTGGTAGTTCATGCCTGTAATCCCAGCACATTGGGAAGCTGAGGTGGGTGGATCATTTGAGGTCAGGAGTTCGAGACCAGCCTGGCCAACATGGTGAAACTCCGTCTCTACTAAAAATACAAAAATTAGCCAGGCATGGTGATGCGTGCCTGTAGTTCCTGCCACTCTGGAGGCTGAGGCAGGAGAATTGCATATGCAGTAGGTGGAGGTTGCAGTGAGCTGTGATTGCACCACTGCACTCCAGCCTGGGTGACAGAGCAAGACTCTGTCTCAAAAAAAAAAAAAAGAAAAAAGAAGGCCTGAAGCTTCAATTTGCAACGGAAACATAACTAGAAAAAATAATTCTGAATTTAAAAATAACTACAGTTATTATTATTAATTATTATTTTTGAGATGGAGTCTCACTCTGTCACCCAGGCTGGAGTGCAGTGGTACAATCTCGGCTCACTGCAACCTCTGCTTCCCAGGCTCAAGCAATTCTCCTGCCTCAGCCTTCCGAGTAGCTGGGATTACAGGCATCCACCACCACGCCTGGCTAGTTTTTGTAATTTTAGTAGAGATAGGGTTTCACCATGTTGGCCAGGCTGGTCTTGAACTCCTGATCTCAGGTGATCCACTCGCCTTGGTCTCCCAATTCTGGGATTACAGGCATGATCCACTGTGCTCCGCCCCGACTATTATTTTTAAAATGTATTTTTTTTTTTTTGAGACGGAGTTTCGCTCTGTCGCCCAGGCTGGAGTGCAGTGGCCGGATCTCAGCTCACTGCAAGCTCCGCCTCCCGGGTTCACGCCATTCTCCTGCCTCAGCCTCCCGAGTAGCTGGGACTACAGGCACCGCCACGTCGCCCGGCTAGTTTTTTGTAGTTTTTAGTAGAGACGTGGTTTCACCGTGTTAGCCAGAATGGTCTCGATCTCCTGACCTCATGATCCGCCCGTCTCGGCCTCCCAAAGTGCTGGGATTACAGGCTTGAGCCACCGCGCCCGGCCTAAAATGTATTTTTTTTAGTTTTATAGAGATGGGGTCTCATTCTGTTGCCCAGGCTCGTCAGGAACTCCCGGGCTCAAGCAATCCTCGCATCTTGGCCTCCCAAAGTGCTGGGATTATAGGTGTGAGTCACTGCGCCCAGCCATTATTTTCCTTTCATGCTTTGAATGATACTTTTCTAAATTTTCCGATGTACAGTGGGCCAGCCCTGCCTGTAAGCCCTGACATTTATGATCTGTTGTCATCTTTATTGTTCTTATCCTATGAAACAGGCACATTAGCTTAGGAGGATATTCGAAATGCCTGACCACTGGAACACGGTGGCTCTTGTGACCCTCCGGTCCAGAGGGGATGCTGGCTGGACCTCTGGCCAGCCTGTTCTTGGGCTACCTGCCTGCTGAGTGTTAACCCGGGAAGGGGCGGGGTTAACAAGGCTCAGCGGTAACAGGTTTTCCTGATTAAATCAAACATGCTCTTGCAGCCTGTATTTTCTGGGTTTTGTCTTGTTTTGTTAAGATCTATCCACCTCCAGAGTTGCCAAGAGACTATCGACCAGTGCATTATTTCAGACCCATGGTGGCCACCACCTCCGAGAACTCACACTTACTGCAGGTGTTATCAGAGTCAGCTGGAAAGGCAACACCTGACCCAGGGACACACAGTAAGCACCAACTGAATGCCTCCAAACGGGCAGAGTTGCTTGGAGAGACGCCTATTCAAGGTATGTGCCATGGAAAAGACTGAAATCATTACATTTCGCATAACTTGAGTTATCAAAATAAAAATGGAAAGTTGTTTTCCCACTGAGGTTTTTTATGTTAATTTGTATTCCCAAACTGTGGAAATAACACTGTTTATTGTAAATGGCATATGTAATAGTGTGCATAGCTTTTACTTCTTTTTTTAAGTTTTATTATTAAACTTATTTATTTTGAGATCATGTCTGGGTTTGTCACCCAGGCTGAAGGCAGTGATAACTCTCTATAACCTGGAACTCCTGGGTTCAAGTGATCCTCCCACCTCAGACTCCCATGTTGCTGGGACTATAGGCATGCGCCACCACCACACCTGGCACATTAAAAACCATTTTTTTTTTAAATGGAGATGAGGGTCTCACTATGTTGCCCAGGCTGGTCTGGAACTTTTGGTTTCCCAGAGTGCTGGGATTACAGGTGTGAGCCTCTGCGCCCAGCCAAGGCTTGTTTTTCCACCTTCAGTTTGGTTGATGTCATTCAAATCACTTTTATTATAAGCTCAGCTGTTTTCAGACTTGTGATAATTATCAGGGAATGTGGTTAACGTGCCTTCCCCTTCTCTGCACAGCCTGGGAGAGTATGTTTTCTTCCGCTTGGGGATCGCGTTGTGTAACTCTTCTCTGGAAACTCTGAAAGGGATGAATGCGTCTGAAAGTCTGGAAAGACATGGAGAATCCCCTGCAGGTGCAGCAGAAAAGACCCACCACGAGAGGTGGACTTGGACTGTTAGGGGCTCGGGCCTCACTGCCATGGGGAATCCAACAGGTGTCTCCTATAATAGGCAAACAGAACCCTTGGTTCCCCACCTCCCCATCACACACTGCGCTTCCTCATCTAAGTCTTCTCATCTCAGGAAACTGTGCCTCTGTGATCCACTGCTCCGAGCTGAATGTTGGAGGCCGAATTCTTAGCTCCTCTCTTTCTGGTCTTCCCCCGCCCTCCCTGGCCCTCCCCGGCCCTCAGTGAGCCCTCTCAGCTCTACCCACAATGTGTCGGGGTTCTGTCCACTACTCATCTGCATTTCTGTGACCTCCTAGGTCTGAGCCCCGCCCCTCCACCTGGACCGTTGCAGCAGCCTCCTTGATGGTCTCCTTGTTTCTGTCCATTCCCCCTGCAGTCTGTTCCCCTCACCAGCAGTTGGATGAAGCCGACTATACCAGCCAGCACCTCCCCCACCTACAGAAACCTCCAGGCTCCCCACGAGGCCCTGCGCAGTGACCCCCACCCGCCTTTCAGGCTGCATCATCCACCACCTTCCCTTACTCTCCCGCAGTGTAGCTTCCTCCTCCTTTTCTCCCGTGAACACACCATCACCCAGACACTGCCTAAGGGCCTTGGTGTTTGCTGCTCCTCCCTCTCTGTTCTTCCCTCATATTTTTGTGAATCTGGCCTTTTTTTTTTTTTTTTTAGCTTAGGACTTATCTCAAATGTTGTCTTCTTCCAGCCTTCCCTGACCACCATATAAGCTGGTTATCTGCCTGCCCCCTCTACCAGCCCGCTCACGCAAGCCCCTCCTCAGTCACGTTGCCCTGTTTTTTTCATAGCCCTCCTCTATTGAGGGCAGGCGTGTTGCTCCTTGGCTTCTTTCCTGTCTCCACTGCCCTCCGAGCTCCTGGGCCAGGTCCTGGCGTGGAGTTGGCATCCATGAGTGTTTGTGCCATTAGTGAGGGCTTGCTGGGGAGCTGCGCTTGGAACCAGGGCTAGTGGTGGTGGACTGCAGGTCTGGAGCCGGGAATGTCAGGTTTCGCATCCTGGGACCACTCACGTGCCCTGTAAATGTGCATGTGTTAACTTCCATTTTTGCTGACTATAAAACATGAATCTTGGCCTTGCTCAGTGGCTCATTCCTGTAGTCCCAGAACTTTGGGAGGCCAAGGTGGGATGATCTCTTGAGCCCAGGAGTTGAGACCAGCTTGAGAAACATGGCGAAATCCTGTCTCTACAAAAATTATAAAAAGTAGCTGGGCATGGTGGTGTGTGCCTGTGGTCCCAGCTACTCAGGAGGCTGATGTGGGAGGATCACTTGAGCCCGAGAGGTGTAGGTTGCAGTGAGCCATGATCATACCACTGTACTCCAGTCCAGGTGACAGAGCGAGACCATGTCTCCAAAAAAACATAGGATTCGGCCAGGTGTGGTGGCTCATGCCTGTAATCCCAGCACTTTGGGAGGCCGAGGCGGGTGGATCACCTGAGGTCAGGAGTTCGAGACCAGCCTGGCCAAGATGATGAAACCCTGTCTCTACTAAAAATACAAAAAATTCGCCGGGCATTGTGGCACGTGCCCGTAGTCCTGGCTACTCGGGGGGCTGAGACAGGAGAATCGCTTGAACCTGGGAGGTTGCAGTGAGCTGAGATTGTGCTACTGCACTCCAAGCTGGGCAGTAGAGCCAGACTCCGTGTAAAAAAAAAAAAACAACAAAGAATCTCATTTTTCACTGTCTAGTCCACAAAGATATATGAACATAAATGAAACACTAAACGTAAAATACTTATCCCTAATTATGTAAGTTTGTGATATTGAAATGTATGTACAGAGAAATGAAAATGTGGTTCTTTTATGACTCTTCATCAATTCTAATTACTGTTTTTATTTAGGTTCAGCTACTTCAGTGTTAGAATTTCTGTCCCAAAAAGATAAAGAGAGAATCAAAGAAATGAAGCAGGCAACTGACCTGAAAGCAGCTCAGCTCAAGGCCAGGAGTCTGGCCCAGAACGCCCAGAGCAGCAGAGCCCAGCCCTCCCCTGCAGCGGCTGCTGGGCACTGCTCTTGGCACGTGGCATTAGGTGGTGGGACGGCCACCCTAAAAGCCAGCAACTTCAAGCCTTTCGCCAAAGATCCGGAAAAGCAAAAGCGATACGAAGAGTTCTTAGTACACATGAAACAGGGTCAGAAAGGTGGGTGCTGGGCTTGGGTCTCCCACATCTCGGCCAGGGCGGGGTCACGTTCTCACTGTTCTCATCCTAGACTCATATTTACAGTTGAGGTATCCCGTTCTGTCAGTGTTTTTGCTTTATCCTGCTGCAAATAGTGCAAAGGCTCTTGACCTCAGAAAGCGAGAACAGTTAGCTTATGTTCCTCCGTATCTCAGGCCAAAGCTAGCTGTTTAAGTAGAGAATACAACTGGCGGTGGCTGGTGCTTACAGGCCGTTTGGTGTTTGCAAGTGTTTGACTGCTACAAGCATTGCATTTCACATTTCATATCAACATCATCTTCCACCTTATCCAAAGATCCTGACCATCCATTCCTGACTCATAGTCTTAAATTCGACTTAAAACAATAGTTAGCTATTGAACCGTTACAGAGGAGAAACAATCAGTTTGTGATCTTTGAAGTAAATATGGCAAGAATGAGGAGAGGGGTTGCTATTGTATGCAGTAGTCCTCGTGAGAGGTTATCAGTAAATTACAGGGTTATTTTTTAAAAACAGATCTTTGTGGAATGTAAACTCTATTTACTGTGCCTTAACTCTGTACTAAGAACCTACATCACTAATGTTCATTTGCTTTAAAAAAAAAAAAAAAGGTGGGCCGGGCACAGTGGTTCATACCTGTAATCCCAGCACTTTGGGAGGCTGAGACGGGCAGATCACGAGGTCAGGAGATCGAGACCATCCTGGCTAACACGGTGAAACCCCGTCTCTACTAAAAATACCAAAAACTAGCTGGGTGTGGTGGCGGGCACCTGTAGTCCGAGCTACTCCGGAGGCTGAGGCGGGAGAATGGTGTGAACCCGGGAGGCGGAGCTTGCAGTGAGCAGAGATCGTGGCACTGCACTCTAGCCTGGGCGACAGAGCAAGACTGTCTCAAAAAAAAAAAAAAAAAAAAATGGTTAGTGAAAGAGTGTTTTTCTGCCAAAACGTCAGGATGTAGCTGGGGTCAACTTATCACTGTCTGGGAGTGGTGACAGGTTCCTTACTGCTGAAGATTTAACCAAGCATTAGTCTTCCACATGGTTTTCTCTGTTATGTTTGGTAGACAGAATTCAACAAAAGCATCATTTTGGCTGGGGATGGTGGCTCATGCCTGTAATCCCAGTACTTTGGGAGGCTGAGATGAGGATCACTTGAGCCTAGGAGTTCAAGACCAGCCTGGGCAACATAATGAGATCCTGCCTCTACCAAAAAATATATATATATATATATTTTTTTTTAATAAAAATAATAATTTTTTTTTTTTGGATGGAGTCTTGCTCTGTTGCCCAGGCTGGAGTGCAGTGGCAGGATCTTGGCTCACTGCAATCTCAGCTCACTGCAACCTCCACCTCCCGGGTTCAAGCGATTATCCTGCCTCAGCCTCCCGAGCAGCTGGGATTATAGGCGTGCACCACCATGCCCAGCCAATTTTTGTAGTTTTAGTAGAGATGGGGTATGTTGGCCAGGCTGGTCTCGAGTTCCTGACCTTAAGTGACCCACCCGTCTTGGCCTCCCAGAGTGCTGGGATTACAGGTATGAACCACTGTGCCTGGCCTAATTTTTTTTTTTTAAAAAAGCACAATTTTGAAGGAAAGAGCAATATTACCTACCAAATACCTCGCCATTCCCATAGTCATAAAAACAAGAATAAGGACTTAGGAAATATACAGTGGTGCCCAGCAGATGTTCTCTTGTAAGCCCCATGTTTTTCTGAGAAGTGAAGATGCTTCTTGTTCTCTGCCCCGCAGATGCTCTGGAACGCTGTCTGGACCCCAGCATGACAGAGTGGGAGCGAGGCCGGGAGCGGGATGAGTTTGCCCGGGCGGCCCTGCTATACGCGTCTTCCCATTCGACCTTGTCCTCCAGGTTCACTCATGCCAAGGAGGAGGATGACTCAGATCAGGTTGAAGTCCCTCGAGACCAAGAGGTCTGTTGTCATCATGTCCCTTACCTGGTGAACTTTAATATTAAAGCACTGCCTAGCCAAAATTGTTTTTTCTTTTTTTTTGAGACGAAATCTCTCTCTGTCGCCCAGGCTGGAGTGCAGTGGTGCGATCTCAGCTCACTGCAGCCTCCGCCTCCTGGGTTCAAGCGATTCTCCTGCCTCAGCTTCCCAAGTAGCTGGGATTACAGGCGCTCACCACCACACTCATCTAATTTTTGTATTTTTAGTAGAGATGGGGTTTCGCCATGTTGGCCTGGCTGGTCTCGAACTCCTGACCTCAGGTGATCCGCCTACCTCGGCCTCCCAAAGTGCTGGGATTACAGGGATGAGCCACCATACCCAGCCGAGCCAAATATTTTTAATCCCTCAGTGAGAAGATCAAAATATACATGGTATAGGAGAATAAGAAACCATTTTATGCCTGGTTTCCAATGTACTGGAGCAAAAATGTTATAGCACAAACTTTTTTCACATTTCTAGAAGATTGCTTGAGAATTTTAAATGGGAGATCAGTCAGGTCAATGGTGCAACCACTTGATGAAACAAAATGCATGTCTTTTCCCAGAATGATGTTGGGGACAAGCAGTCGGCCGTGAAGATGAAGATGTTTGGGAAGCTCACCCGAGACACGTTTGAGTGGCACCCTGACAAGCTGCTGTGTAAGAGATTTAATGTCCCCGACCCTTATCCAGAGTAAGTTGGATAAACCTTTACATCAGTACAAAATGTATTCTTGAGATTAAAGCTAATTTTCCCCTTATATACTCATATAAATTCTTGTTTTTTCTTCATGAACTTATTTGTATATCCCTGGATATTACAAATCTACACATTTTGTAGATTTGCTTTGATAAATTACTTCTATAATTTGTTACTAAAACGAAATCTGGATAGCAAACTTTATTCCCTATTGAAGCTATGAAACTCAGATATGTCAAGTTACAAAAGCATTATGCCTCTCTCATTTGCCACCTTCTTAATGCTGCTCATGTGGTTTACATTTACAATGTTACTTATGTTTTTAAATTATCATTATAAAAGTTAAACACTTTCTTATTTGATTAATAACACTTCCAGAGGTGGAGTGTGATGGTGCACACTTGTAATCCTAGCTTGGGAGGCCAAGGCAGGAGGATCGCTTGAGCCCAGGATTTCGAGGCCAGCCTGAGTAACATAGCAAGACCCCATCTCTAAAAAGTCAAGCAAACAGAACACTTCAAGATAGTCGGCCGGGTGCGATGGCTTACATCTGTAATCCCTGTACTTTGGGAGACTGAGGCGGGCAGATCACTTGAGGTCAGGAGTTTGAGACCAGCCTGGCCAACATGGTGAAACCCCATCTCTATTAAAAATACAAAAAATTAGCCGGGAGTAGTGGTGTGCACCTGTAGACCCAGCTATTTGGGAGGCTGAGGCAGGAGAAATGCTTGAACCTCGGAGGCGGAGGTTGCAATGAGCCAGGATTGTGCCATTGCACTCTAGCCTGGGTGACAAAGCGAGACTCAATCTCAAAAAAAAAAAAAAAAAAATAGCATAGGTGGTCAAACCAGACTGTCAGAAACTTTAGGTATATTTTTATCAGTGGAACTTTTCCTTAATGGAAATCCATTTTCAAAGTTAAATTCTTGCCCTTATCATAATAAGGAAAAACTCATGGGACCTAAAGTCAGTCACCCAGATTCTCGAACTGCTTTGAGAAGTGAAAGCATCTCAGGGGACTTATTTTTTTGGAGACGGAGTCTCGCTCTGTCGCCCAGGCTGGAGTGCAGTGGCTGGATCTCAGCTCACTGCAAGCTCTGCCTCCTGGATTTACGCCATTCTCCTGCCTCAGCCTCCCAAGTAGCTGGGACTACAGGCGCCCGCCACCTTGCCCGGCTAGTTTTTTGTATTTTTTAGTAGAGACGGGGTTTCACTGTGTTAGCCAGGATGGTCTGGGTGGCTCAAGCCACCGCGCCCGGCCAGAGGACTTTTTTGTTTGTTTGTTTGTTTTTTGAGACAGAGTCTTGCACTGTCACCCAGGCTGGAGTGCAGCAGTATGATCTCCGCTCACTGCAACCTCCGCCTCCTGGGTTCATGCCATTGTCCTGCCTCAACCTCCCAAGTAGCTGGGACTACAGGCGCCCGCCACCGTGCCTGGCTAATTTTTTGTATTTTTAGTAGAGATGGGGTTTCACCATGTTAGCCAGGATGGTCTCGATCTCCTGGCCTCCCAAAGTGCTGGGATTACAGGCATGAGCCACCGTGCCTGGCCCTTAGGGGACTTGTTAGTCATGCAGAAGAGGTGGAAAACTTGAGACGGAAAGTTTTTCAGGAGGTGGATTTTGTCCTAGTGGTTGTTATTAAAATGATTCTTTTTCAATTCCCAGTTCAACTTTAGTTGGCTTACCAAGAGTGAAGCGTGACAAGTACTCAGTCTTCAACTTTCTGGCGCTCCCAGAGACAGCTTCCTTGCCCACCACTCAAGCACCAAGTGAAAAAGTATCACAGCACCGAGGTCCCGACAGTGAGTAGGGTATCCTCGGGGTCTCTGATTGACCAGGGCCTCAACCCCTCGCCTGTAGGAAGACAGAATTAAAGGGTAGTTTAGTCCTAACGATATGAATGGTGCATATTCTCCCTCTGTTGAGGGAATTCCTCTTATTAATAACTTAGCTCATGTTGTAATGGTCCAGATGTTTACTCCTGGGGGTTGGGGCTCTGCCTCTGCCACCTACCTCCCCAACACCCCCCGCATGGTGCCAGGCCCTGTGGTAGGCACGCTGACATTCTGAGCGAATGAAAGAGCAGTGGTGAAGAACTTGCCTTTTCCTTGCTAATGCTGGAGTTATGTCCTACCTTTCAGAATCAAGAAAACCATCCAGATGGGATACCTCTAAACAGGAAAAGAAAGAAGATTCCATTAGTGAATTTTTAAGTTTGGCTAGATCAAAAGCTGGGCCACCTAAACAAGAGTCCAGCCCCTTAGTAAACAAAGAGGAAGAGCGTGCACCAGAATCATCCACAAATCAGGTATTTGGGGCTTCCAGATTCTCTTTGCCACCTGAGTGTGGCCCTTGCTTTTCTCTTTGGTGAAACTTTCTCCTTGTGACTCACCAGCAGAGGCAGCCAACTATTGATCCATTTCCCCTTAAAGGCCATGTGGCTTGTTTCTAACTTTTGGCTGTAACAAATAAAGCTGCTGGGAGCATTCATGTGCAGGTTTTTGTGTGAATATAAGTTTTCATTTCTGTAGAGTACAAACCTGGTAGTGGGAATCCTAGAAAATATGTACATGTATATTTAACTTTATAGGAAGCTGCCAGACTGTATTCCAAACTTATTTTTGCCTTATGTATTTTGAAGTGCACATTTAGGATTGCTATTTCTCTCTCTCTCTTTTTTTTTTTTTTGAAATGGAGTCTTGGTCTGTCACCCAGGCTGGAGTGCAGTGGCATGATTTCAGCTCACTGCAAGCTCTGCCTCCCCTCCCGGGTTCAACTGATTCTCCTGCCTCAGCCTCCCAAGTAGATGGGACTACAGGTGTGCACCACCATGCCTGACTAATTTTTGTATGTTTAGTAGAGATGGGGTTTCACCGTGTTGGCCAGGCTGGTCTCAAACTGGGATTGCTCTTTCTTGGTGGGCAACATAGTGAGATCCCATCTTTACAAAAAATTAAAAACTAAACTAAAAAATTAAAAAACTAGTTGGGTGTGGTGGCATGCACCCGTGGTCCCAGCTACTCAAGTGGCTGGGGTGGGAGGATCACTTGAGCCCAGGAGGTCAACAGTGCAGTGAGCTATGGTCGCACCATTGCTCTCCAGCCTGGGTGACAGAGTGAGACCCTGGCTCAAAAAAACCCCAAAACAAATTATTATTCCTCTGTACATAATGAGGTGAATTGACCCTTTTTTTCTCCTAGCTGCTTCCAAGATTTTTACTTGGTCTTTGGATTTTAGCGGTTATATTATGATGTATCTGGGTGTGAATTCTTTTGAGTTTATTTTGTTTGGGGTTTGCTAAGTTGCCTGAATCTGAGTTTGGAAATAGAACAGAGGCACGGTGCTCCACTGCATTTTTGGGGATCCTTTGCACCTCTGATTAATGACCAGTCCATGAGAGATTTCAGCTGCTTTGACCTCATCAGCACATTCTACAGTTGTTGACTCAGAATCACCACAAAAAAAAAGCTATGTGAGTGATCACTGTTTAGTTGGGTGGTGTGTGGCTATGGATACCCATGTACATGAGCATAAACATAAATATGTGTGTCTGGGAGTGTATTCTAGAATGTCTCCTCCCTTTCACCCTTGCCTCTGTATCCCTGACTCTTATTTCACTGTCAATATAGACAGTCAACAAAGGTGTGGACGCACAGGCTGAAGGAGAAGGGAGCCGCCCGTCCATGGACTTATTCAGGGCCATCTTTGCCAGCTCGTCAGATGAAAAGTCCTCATCCTCCGAGGATGAGCAAGGCGGCAGCGAGGACGATCAGGCAGGCTCTGGGGAGGCCAACTTCCAAAGCTCCCAAGACACTGACTTGGGGGAAACATCATCCGTGGCTCATGGTATGTCAGTATTTCAGACTCGAGGATCTAAAGAAGAAGACAATGACTCTGCAACACAGTCTTAAACCCAGATGATTAGCAATCAATGATATGTAATCTTTTATATAAATATAATTTTTTTTTTTTTTTGAAATAGGGTCTTGCTCTGTCCCCAGGGTGGAGTACAGTGGCACAATCTTTGGCTCACTGAGGCCTCTACCTCCTGGGCTCAAGCAGTCCTCCCACTTCAGCCTCCTGAGTAGCTGGGACTACAGGCGTGTGCCACCACACCTGGCTAATTTTTTATTTTTAGTAGAGATAGGGTTTTGCCACGTTGCCCAGGCTGGTGTTGAACTCCTAGACTTAAGTCATCTGCCTGCCTCGGCCTCCCAGAGTGCTGAGATTACAGGCACGAGCCACCGCGCCTGGCCAATCTTTTATATTTTTAATTGAGATAGAGCAGAGTATTTTTTTTTCTATTAGGTATATATCTCTGGTATATTTTTTGGATCACTGTGTTTGATTTTCCAACTTATCCTAATTGAGAAGAATTTAAAAATAGTAAAAATTTCAGGCAGGCATGGTGGTTCACATCTGTAATCTGAGCACTTTGGGAGGCTGAGGTGGGTGGATCAGTTCAGATCAGAAGTTCAAGACCAGCCTGGCCAACATGGTGAAATCCTGTCTGTACAAAAATTAGCGGGGCATGGTGGCACACACCTATAATCCCAGCTACTCAGGAGGCTGAGGCAGGAGAATCACTTGAACCTGGGAGGTGGAGATTTCAGTGAGCCAAAATTACACAATTGTACTCCAGCCTGGGTGACAGAGCAAGACTCTGTCTCAAAGAAAGAAAAGAAAAAGAAGTAATAATTTTATTTTAAGAGATAGCTTTTTTTTTTTTTTGAGATGGAGTCTCACTGTCATCCAGGCTGGAGTGCAATGATGTGGTCTCAATTCACTGCAACCTCCACCTCCTGGGTTCAAGCGATTGTCCTGCCTCAGCCTCCCAAGTAGCTGGGATTATAGGTGTGCACCACCACGCCTGGCTAATTTTTGTATTTTTGCTAGAGATGGGGTTTCACCATGTTGGCCAGGCTGGTCTCAAACTCTGGGCCTCAAGTGATCCACCTGCAGTGGGCTCCCAAAGTGCCAGGATTACAGGCATGAGTCACTGTGCCTGGCCAGAAATAACCAATGTAAACACTTTGATGTATAGTTTTCCAGACTTTTTTTCTTTTTTGAGATGGAGTCTCTCTCTGTTGCCCAGGCTGGAATGCAGTGGCACAATCTCGGCTCACTGCAACCTCTACCTCCTGGTTTCAAGCGATTCTTCTGCCTCAGCCTGCCGAGTAGCTGGGATTACAGGTGTGCGCCACCATGCCAGCTAATTTTGTATTTTTAGTAGAGATGGCGTTTCACCATATTGGCCAGGCTAGTCTCGAACTCCTGACCTCAGGTGATCCGCCCACCTAAGCCTCCCAAAGTGCTGGGATTACAGGCGTAATCCCAGTGCCTGGCTAGTTTTCCAGACTTTTAAAATTTTTATATTTCTTCTATCTGAACATACAGTAATCTGTTTAAAAAATAAGATTATTAACGTGGATATGATCATTTATCTTCAAGGTTTTTTCTTTGATAATTTATTTGGGGTGAAACTGTCTCCCGCAGTTCTCTGGGATGGGACATAGTCTTACACTCCTGATGGTTTCTAAGTTGTTTGCTTCTCAGATGGCCCTTTCTTGGGGACACATTTCTACTTTTCAGGTCTTAGGGGCGCTAGGCTATGTTCCCACAGGTATACTCGGCACTCTGTACCTCAGCCATTGGTGCCCTTGGTCACAGGCGCCCTCATGTGACTGACTTCCAGCTTCAGAGTTCACAAGGGCATCGCCGGGGTCTGCATGTTCACTGCTGCATCCTTAGCACCTGGCAGGAGTGAAGTGGTGTGGGCAAGCATACATTATCCTGTGGCAAAAGACATGAATGAAAGACTCAGAGACATGAACATGGGGCAGACAAATGACATGAACACCCTGCTGTTTTTCAGCTCTCGTGCCAGCACCCCAGGAGCCGCCACCTTCCATCCCGATACAAAAGATGCAGATAGATGAAAGAGAAGAGTTCGGCCCACGGCTGCCTCCCGTCTTCTGCCCCAGTGAGTGCAGAGCCCTTTGGTGCACCCATTTTTATCAGTGTGTGACTGCCCTGAGATGGGGACAGTGTGACTTGTTTGTACAGCCAATCAAACAAACCAGAAGCGCTTGCTTCTGGTTCATATGTTTTCAGTCACATTTTTAAACCCGTTGTCTCCACCTAGTGCCTAAAATGATAGTTGTTTCTGTACAGCTTCAGAGACCTCCAAACTTTATTTCCTTAGCTGCCACATGTTTACAGGAGGGTCCTAAGTATCTTAAGTTTTGTTATAGAAATATAAGTTTCCCAACAGAGCTTAAAGAAAAAGAGGCTGGCCGGGCGCGGTGGCTCAAGCCTGAAATCCTAGCACTTTGGGAGGCCGAGGTGGGAGGATCATGAGGTCAAGAGATCGGACCATTCTGGCCAGCATGGTGAAACCCCATCTCTACTAAAAATACAAAAATTAGCTGGGCATAGTGGCGCACGCCTATAGTCCCAGCTACTCGGGAGGCTGAGGCAGGAGAATCGCTTGAACCTGGGAGGCGGAGGTTGCAGTGAGCTGAGATTGTGCCACTGCACTCTAGCCCAGGTGACTGAGCGAGACTCTGTCTCAAAAAAAAAAAAAAAAAAACAGAGAAAGAAAGAGGCTGCAGCCAGGCATAGTGGCTCTAGCCGGGTGGGTGGCTCACGCCTGTTATCCCAACACTTTGGGAGGCTGAGGTGGGCGGATCGCTTGAGGTCAGGAGTTTGAGACCACCCTGGTGAATTTGGTGAAACCCCATCTCTACTAAAAATATAAAAATTAGCCGGGTATGGTGGTGTGTGCCTGTCATCCCAGCTACTCAGGAGGCTGAGGCACGAGAATCACTTGAACCTTAGAGGCGAAGGTTGCAGTGGGCCGAGATTGAGATTATGTCACTGCACTCCAGCCTGGGTGACAGAGCGAGACTTTGTCTCAAAAAAAAAAAAAAAAAGAAAAGAAAAGAAAAAGAGGTGGCTCATGCTTGTAATCCCAGCAATTTGGGAGGCCGAGGCAGGCAGATTGCTTGAGCCGAGGAGTTTGAGACCAGCCTGGGTGACACACAGAGGCCTATCTCTATTTGAGAAAAAAAAAAAAAAAAAGGCCGGGCGCGATGGCTCACGCCTGTAATCCCAGCACTTTGGGAGGCCGAGGCGGGTGGATCGCGAGGTCAGGAGATCGAGACCATCCTAGCTAACACAGTGAAACCCAGTCTCTACTAAAAATACAAAAAATTAACTGGGCTTGGCGGCATGTGCCTGTAGTCCCAGCTGCTGGGGAGGCTGAGGTAGGAGAATGGCATGAACCTGGGAGGTGGGGCTTGCAGTGAGCCAAGATCCTGCCACTGCACTCCAGCCTGGGTGACAGAGCAAGACTCCGTCTCAAAAAAATAAATAAATAAAAATTTAAAAAAAGAGAAATTTAAAAAATAGTATACAAAATTGGAGGGGAATTGCGAGGAGAAGAGTATTTAAGAGTCTTACTTATTTAAACATTTTTATTTGTTTATTTATTTATTTATTTTTCAGACAGGGTCTCACTCTGTCACCTAGGCTGGAGTGTAGTGGTGCTGTAATAGCTCACTGTGGCCTTGGACTTCTGGGCTCAAGTGATCCACCCACTTCAACCTCCCACCGTGCTGGAATTACAGGTTTACAGGTGTGAAGCACTGCACCCAGCCAAGCCTCCTTGTTTTTTTTTTTTTTTTTTTTGAGACGGAATTTTGCTCTTGTTGGCTAGGCTCAAGTGCAATGGCACAATCTCAGCTCACTGCAACCTCCGCCTCCCGGGTTCAAGCGATTCTCCTACCTCAGCCTCCCGAGTAGCTGGGATTATAGGCATGCACCACCATGGCCAGCTAATTTTGTATTTTTAGTAGAGATGGGGTTTCTCCATCTTGGTCAGGCTGGTCTCGAACTCCTGACCTCAGGTGATCCGCCTGCCTCAGCCTCCCAAAGTGCTGGGATTATAGGCATGAGCAACCGCACCCAGCTGCCAAGCCTCCTTTTTACTTTAGCTAATGTAGCAAATAAAATAAAATGGTCCTCTCAGAAGTGAATACAATCTGTCCCCCATTCCGTTCCCCAAATATCTGTCAACAACTTCTATTCAATGCCATCTTATATCTGCATCTCAAGTTAAAACATTTAGACTTGTTTATCATCTCTTTGAGGGCTAGGTTAACAAACATCTGTAACATGGCCCAGATATATAAATAACATATAAATTCCATTATTCACTTTATAGTTTCCCATGGTACCCATATATGAATACTGGTTTGGTTAGCTAACTGCTTTCAAAGACAGGATTGAAAAGCAGGGGATAAAAAGTATGAAGTTTTGACAAATTGCAGTGAATGTATTTCTTATTTGCTATAGTTGTTCAGCACTTCTGTTTTATTTTCTTTTGTTTTGAGACAGTCTCACTCTGTCACCCAGTCTGGAGTGCAGTGGCGCGATCTCGGCTCACTGCAACCTCTGCCTCCCAAATTTGGGTGATTCTTCTGCCTCAGCCAATGGAGTAACTGGGATTACAGGTGCCTGGCTAATTTTTTGTATTTTTAGTAGAGACGGGGTTTCACCATGTTAGTCAGGATGGTCTCGATCTCCTAACCTCGTGATCCGCCCACCTCGGCCTCCCAAAGTGCTGGGATTACAGGTGTGAGCCACTGCGACTGGCCTCTTTAATTTCAAATTGGTGTCAGCACTTGAAAGCCAAGTCTTTTATGTCCCTTTCCCATAATGTCTTTGATACCCTTGTAATAGTGACTTAATTTGGTCTATAGGTTATTTAGGGAAATGATTTTTGAAAAAAACTAGTGTTAGAAAAAAGTTTTGGGCTGAGTGTGGTGGCTCATGCCTGTAATCTTAGCACTTTGGAAGACTGAGGCGGGAAAATTGCTTGAGTCCAGGAGTTTGAGGCCAGCCTGGGCAACATAGAGAGATTTCATCTCTTAAAAAAAAAAAAAAGAAAAAATTAGCCTGGTGTAGTGGTGCGTGCCTGTGGTCCCAGCTACTCAGGAGGCTGAAGTGGGAAGATTGCTTGAGCCCAGGTGGTTGAGGCTGCAGTGAGCTGTGATCCCACTGCTGCACTGCAGCCTGGGTAACAGAGTGAGATGCTGTCTCAAATAAATAAATCAATCAATAAAAGCCTGGGTGAGGTGGCTCACACCTGTAATCCCAGCACTTTGTGGGGGCCAAGGTGGGTGGATCACCTGAGGTTGGGAGTTTGGGACCAGCCTGACCAACATGGAGAAACCCTATCTGTACTAAAAATACAAAATTAGCCAGGCATGGTGGCACATGGCTGTAATCCCAGCTACTTAGGAGGCTGAAGCAGGAGAATCGCTTGAACCTGAGAGACGGAGGTTGGGGTGAGCCAAGATCATACCATTGCACTCCAGCCTGGGCAACAAGAGTGAAACTCCATCTCAAAAAAAAAAAAAAAAAAAAAATTAAAAGTATTTTGGAAAAATAAAAAGTTTTGGGAGGTCGAATTTTGAAAAATCTGGTTGGGCATGGTAGCTCACACCTGTAATCCCAGCACTTTGGGAGACTGAGGTTGGAGGGTCCCTTGAGTTCAAAAGTTTGATACCAGCCTGGGCAACAAAGGGAGACCCTCATTTCCACAAAAAAAGGAAAAAAAAATTAACCGGGTAAGGTGGTACATGCCTGTAGTCCTAGCTACTCAGGAAGCTGAGGTAGGAGGATCACATGAACCCAGGTCAAGGCTGTAATGAACTGTGATTGCACCATTGCCCACCAGTCTGGGTGACAGAGCGAGAACCTATCTAAAAAAAAAAAAAAAAAAAAAAAAAACCACCAAAAAAAACCACAAAGAAACAGGACTACAAAGTTACAGGCATCTGTTTAACTGAGTTGAGAAAATATTCACCCTTACGAAACATCTTGAAACTTTTCTTTTTCTTTATGTATTTATTTATTGAGATGGAGTCTTGCTCTGTCACCCAGGCTGGAGTGTGGCATAATCTCGGATCACTACAACCTCTGCCTACCGGGTTCAAGTGATTCTCCTGCCTCAGCCTCCCGAGTAGTGGGGATTACAGATGCATGCCACCACGCCCAGCTAATTTTTGTATTTTTAGTAGAGACGGGGTTTCACCATGTTGGCCAGGCTGATTTTGAATTTCTGACCTCAAGTGATCTGCTCACCTCAGTCTCCCAAAGTGCTGGGATTACAGGTGTGAGCTACCGTTCCTGGCTGAAACTTTTCTTTAGGTGAAAAAAAATTGATTTAATGACTTTCACTGCTTCTACTATTGTGAATTTTTGTTGATTTGGTTACCCGGAAATTAATGACCTATGAAAATGAAAACATTTTGGTCTGAATTTGGAGATGGAGAATTGAGGCACATGCAAATTCTTTAATGATTTTTAATGATTATATACATTATTTTTTTTTTTAATTAGATAGAGATAGGGTCTCACTATGTTGCCCAGGCTGGCCTTGAACTCCTGAGATCAAGGATCCTCCTGCCTGGGCTTCCCAAAGTGTTGGGATTACAGGCACGAGCCACTGCTCCCAGCCCATTATGTTGTTTTGATGGTAGTTTTTTCAGTGTTTCCACTTATAAGACAAATTCTTACAAAATATGTTTTTGTAGAGAGAGGACGATGTAAGAAGAGCTAACATTTAGGTGCCAGATTCTGAACTTTGGGAATCGTGGACATGGCCCTGTCTAGTCTAATCTGTATCCCTAAAAGGATCAGGATTCTTTTTTTTTTTTGAGACGGAGTCGCGCTCTATCGCCCAGGCTGGAGTGCGGTGGCCGGATCTCAGCTCACTGCAAGCTCCGCCTCCCGGGTTCACGCCATTCTCCTGCCTCAGCCTCCTGAGTAGCTGGGACTACAGGCGCCCGCCACCTTGCCCGGCTAGTTTTTTATATTTTTTAGTAGAGACGGGGTTTCACGGTGTTAGCCAGGATGGTCTCGATCTCCTGACCTTGTGATCCGCCCATCTCGGCCTCCCAAAGTGCTGGGATTACAGGCTTGAGCCACCGCGCCTGGCAGGATCAGGATTCTTATTGTCCCCATTTTATAGTTGGGGAAACTGGGCCTGGGAGAGGTTAGGCGATGTGTTGAAGATCAGTGCTGGCAGCAGAGCTGAGTTCCAATTCTGGTCTGTTTCTGAGCTTATCTGACGATGTTGAATTACAAAAGGCTTGTGGGCTTTCTGGTCTGACTTCATCTGCATCTGGCAGCTGGGGTCACAGCAGGATACTGATCGGATCACACAGGTCTTTGTTGAGGTCTCTGGCAGCTTTCTAAATACAGCTCTGCAAGGTGGTGTGCTAATCTGTTTCTCAGTGAGGCAGAAGCTAATCCGAGGTCAGGAGTTCTTCCTCAGTGTTAAACATTCCGTCTACACTAGATGCCTGATTCAGCAATTTAGGAGCTTAGTTTTGGATGTCTTTGTTTTCACCCTATATAGGTCCTGTCTTTATTACCTTTGTGTTTCAGATGCTCGTCAGACACTTGAGGTTCCTCAAAAAGAGAAACATAAAAAGAACAAAGACAAGCACAAGGCCAAGAAAGAGCACAGGCGGAAGAAAGAGAAGGTGAGAGACTTGTGTGTACCCCAGGATCAGTGTGGGGTGGGACCCGTTGGTCAGCCCCCAGGAGTGTCATATACTGCAGTTGAAGAGCGGATCTGGTGGCCAAGTCACAGTTCTCTCTGAGACTTAACAGAAATGTCGACATTCGATGCAAACCCTTGATTTTTCAGAAACATTTTCTTTTGCACGTAAACCGCATCATCCCCCCTTTTTTTTTGAGACAGAGGCTCACTCTGTTGCCCAGGGTAGAGTGCAGTGACTCAGTCTCAGCTCACTGCAACCTCCATCTCCTGGGTTCAAGCAATTCTCCTGCTTCAGCCTCCCAAGTAGCTGGGATCACAGGTGTGTGCCACTCGGCTAATTTTTTGTATTTTTAATAGAGACAGGGTTTCACCATGTTGGCCAAGCTGGTTTTGACCTGCTGACCTCAAGTGATCTACCTCCCAAAGTGCTGGGATTACAGGCGTGAGGCACCATGCCCAGCCCTTAAAAAAACTTTTTTGTGAACATTAAAAAGCAGAAGAAAAGGGCATTTAAGGATCTTAGAGCAATCGATATTAAATAATAAAACAATTTCTTATTTATTCAATATTAAGTGAAGGTATTATTTTCAGCATTTCTCAGCTACTTTGTCTTTATTACAGTTTGAGATTTTAGTCCATCACTTGTCATTTGAAGTAGAAGAATTCGAATGGAAGGCAGGCATGTGCTTCCACTGTTGACGTCTCTTATTTCATCATCCATGTCTTCTTTTGGGTTACAGCACAGACTTTTAATTAGGTTAATGTTCTTGTTGGGTACCCAAAGTAGTCTGGACTAGCAGCTGAAGAAATTAGAAACAGTTTCCTTACTGGCCACCAGAAGGAAGCACTGCCATGTATGGAGGATGACGAGCATTCCCTTCCTAGTGAAAGGAAGAAAATGTGCGTCAGCCAAATCTGTGTGTCCTTACTAGTGTATCTGCTGTTTGGTAACCTTCTGCCAGTTTCTTCCTTGTGGTTTTCCTGGGTGCCCATCATCTTGACATGAAGTTTCCCAGGGGCCTGACACAATAAACAAGTCGAGTTCACCGGAGGTGGCACAGGTCACCACGCATAAGATGTGTGGTGTCACGTCTTATGACATCAAGTGTTACGATGGGTCCTGTCTGCGCCTCCTTGGTTCTGCTGTGTTTGTTGCTGGAGGTGCAGCTGGGTCAGGGTGTACAGTTGAGAGGGGCACAGCCGTCTGCCCTGTACTGTCTTCTTAGGCTCTCACTTACTCTAAATGAGGTTTAAACTTTTTTTTAAATGACTCCATCACTGCAGCCTTGTTAACCTTTCATTGTATTGAATGAAGGAGGAAAAAATACCTTTGTTTCCCCCTGCCACTATTTATTTTTTTTTACAGAAGAAGAAACACAGGAAGCACAAACACAAAGGCAAGCAAAAGAATAAAAAACCAGAAAAAAGTAGTAGCTCCGAGAGTTCCGACAGCAGTGACAGCCAGAGTGACGAGGAAACAGCAGACGTGTCGCCCCAGGAGCTGCTGAGACGGTGGGCAGTGGGAGATGGAGGGTTTTTAAGAAACCTTTAGAGGCTTACTGAGTGCTTGGTGTGTTTGCTTAGAGGCAAATATCAGAAATGAGAAATTGGTAGGCCTGGTGGAGTGGCTCACGCCTATAATCCCAGCACTTTGGGAGGCTGAGGCAGAAGGATCGCTTGAGCCCAGGAGTTTGAGACCAGCCTGGGCAACGAAGTGAGACCCCATCGCTACAAAAAACACAAAAACAGAAACAAATTAGCTGGGCGTGGTGGTGCACAACTGTGCCTCCAGCTATTTGGGAAGCTGAGGTGGGAGGATCCCTTGAGCCGGGGAGTTGGAGGTTGCATTGAGCCATAGTCGTACCACTGCACTCCAGCCTGGGTGATAGAGCAAGACCCTCTCCTTAAAACAAAAAAATAATGTGTGTATTAACTAGGCTTTTTAAAAAGTTTGACTATCTAATTATATAAGTGATAAGTGAATATATTATCATTATGAAAATTCAGACCTTACAGCCAGTGCTTAAAGGAGCCCTGACCAGTTCTCCAGACCTCTACTTTCTCCACAGTAACTTCTGCCATCAGTTCCATATGTAACCTTTAAGACCTTTTTTGTGCAACCACACACACACACACACACATACTCACATACATGGATGCACATACATATTGTTTGTTTGTTTTTTTAGACAGAGTCTCGTTCTGTCACCCAGGCTGGAGTGCAGTGGTGCGATCTTGTCTCACTGCAACCCCTGCCTTCCGGGTTCAAGCAATTCTCCTACCTCAGCCTCCTGAGTAAGTGGGATTACGAGCACCTGCCGCCATACCCAGCTAATTTTTTTTTTTTTTTTTTAAGTAGAGACAGGGTTTCATCATGTTGGCCAGCCTGGTCTCAAACTCCTGACCTCAGGTGATCCACCCACCTTGGCCTTCCAAAGTGCTAAGATTACAGGTGTGAACCACCATCCTGGCCTATATACAGATTTTTGTGCACATTTTAAATATAAGTAATATAATTGTATATAGCATATAGTCATAGGGTATGAATTTTATTTTATTACAGGCTCACGCCTGTTATCCCAGCACTTTGGGAGGCCAAGGCAGGCAGATCATGAGGTCAGGAGATGGAGACCATCTTGGCTGACACGGTGAAACCCCGTCTCTACTAAAAATACAAAAAAATTAGCTGGGTGTGGTGGCAGGTGCCTGTAGTCCCAGCTCATGGGGAAACTGAGGCAGGAGAATGATGTGAACCCGGGAGGTGGACCTTGCAGTGAGCCAAGATCGCGCCACTGCACTCCAGCCTGGGTGACAGAGCAAGATTCCGTCTCAAAAAAACAAAAACAAACAAAATTAGCCAGGTGTAGTGGCGGGCGCCTGTAGTCCCAGCTACTCAGGAGGTTGAGGTAGGAGAATGGCGTGAACCCAGGGGGCAGAGTTTGCAGTGAGCCAAGATCGTGCCACTGCACTCCAGCCTGAGTGACAGAGTGAGATTCCGTCTCAAAAAAAAAAAAAAAAAAAGAAGTCTTTTTTGTAGAGATGAAATCTCCTATGTTGCCCAGACTAGTCTCAAACTCCTGGCCTCAAGTGATCCTCTTGCCTCAGCCTCAGGCGTGAGCCACTGCGCCAGACTACTCTTGCCAATTTTATCTTTATTTGGAAGAAGGGTGTTGTGTGAACTCTTTGAGCATCTGGCTTCTGAGATTCCTTCAGATGATCGTAGGCTGCAGGGAGGGGCTTGTAGTCATTGCTGTGGAAGAGTCCTTCTTGTGAACACACCACAGTGTATTTATCTCTTCTGCTGTGTGGATACTGGGTTTTCTACTTTGAGGCTGTGGAGCAGGGATCTGCAGCCAGTGTGACCCAGCTCTGTTTCAAATAGAACTGCCACGAACATTCCTATATGTATGAAATTCAGATTTAGGCCAGGTGTGGTGGCTCACGTCTGTAATCCCAGCACTCTGGGAGGCCAAGGCGGGCAGATCATGAGGTCAGGAGATTGAGACCATCCTGGTTAACATGGTAAAACCCCAAACCTGTCTCTACTAAAAAAACTAGCCAGGTGTGGCAGCACGCGCCTGTAGTCCCAGCTACTCAGGAGGTTGAGGCAGGAGAATTGCTTGAACCTGGGAGGTGGAGGCTGCAGTGAACCGAGATCGCGCCACCATACTCCAGCCTGGGTGACAGAGACTCCGTCTGGAAAAAAAAAAAAAAAATCATATTTAAGATTGACAACTTGGGGGCTGGGCATGGTGGCTCATGCCTATAATCCCAGCACCTTGGGAGGCCAAGATGGGAGGATCGCTTGAGCCCAGGAGTTTGAGACCAGCTCGGGCAACATAGGGAGACCCTGTCTCTATAAAAAAATTAAAAAAAAAAAAAAAGACAACATGGATGCTTTGGGCCCTGGAGTGAATGTATTTTAGTTCCTTCCCAAGGGTTATGCAACAGATGTGGTAGGTGAGTGAAACTTAAATTAAAAATTGCTTGTATTCTCAAGGCTAAATAAGACTAGGGAAAAAAGTTGCTTTTATAAATGGTCTTAATATGAGGTGTGGGTAAGTGAGTCTGTCTGTGTTTTCAGGGTAATAGAAGAAGCATTTTAAGAACACAGATTGGCCAGGTGCGGTGGCTCATGCCTGTAATCCCAGCACTTTGGGAGGTTGAGGAGGGCAGATCACGAGGTCAGGAGTTCGAGATAAGCCTGGCCAACATGGTGAAACCCCGTCTGTACTAAAAATACAAAAATTAGCTGGGCGTGGTGGCATGCGCCTGTAATCCCAGCTACTCTGGAGGCGGAGGCAGGAGACTCACTTAAACCCGGGAGGCAGAGGTTGCAGCGAGCTGAGATTGTACCACTGCACTCCAACCTTGGCAACAAGAGTAAAACTCCATCTCGGGGAAAAAAAAAAAAAACCACAGATTAGGCAGTACTTCATTGTGGGTTATTGTGAGTGCATTTTATCGGTGCAGACATGCTGCTGTGATTTGGGGAGGCCTGGCATTCTCAGCCTTCACAGAGCTGTTTGGTTTTTCGCTTGTAGCTAACTTTCCATTTCTTTCTTTTCTGTTTTCTTTTCCAGGCTGAAAAGTCTTCCGCTAAGAAGACAGTAATTGAATGTTGCACTGGCTCGTCCTAGAATCATTTCTCCTCCATGATGGAAGCCCAGTGATTGTGTGGTTAACGCATTGTACAGAGTGTATTTATATGTAAATTCCTGCTGTAAAATAATTTTTAAAACCTTGACGTTTCAAAGACTGCCTTGAAAGGTCGCAGAAATTGATTTCTATTTTTAATTTCAGTGAGTATCAGGGGAAAAAAATCCAGACTGAACAGTTTAATTAAAGTGGAATTTTTCTATTTTCTTCTTGATTTTTAAAAAATTTCCTGGGATGTTAAAAAAGAAGTTAAAAGTGAAGGCTTCTCTCTGGTTTTGTGATGAAGACAGTCTGGACTCACTGAAGGACAAGTGTGTGAGAGGGCGGTTGCGGCCCCTCCTGCCATTTCTTGGGAGTGAAGCTCTTTCCTCTTTGGGTGACCGGGTTGCTGCTGGTGCCCGGGAAGCCCCATGGGAGGGCAGAGCCAGGGCCTGGCAGGGGGCCGCATCCTCTCAGGGTAGATGTCACTAAAGTGTCTGAGACAGGCAGGGAAACCAGGTGGGAGAATGTACACCCACAGCCTGGGTTGCATGGCTGCAGCTCCCTGCTCTGAGGCCATTTCATGTGCACCAAGGAGACCTTTTCCAAAAATAAAGTGCAGACCAGGTGTGGTGGCTCATGCCTGTAATCCCAGAGCTTTGGGAGGCCGAGGCAGGAGGATTACTTGAGCCCAGGAATTCCAGACCAGCCTGGGCCACATAGAGACCCTTGTCTCCACAAAAAATAAAGTACTGAGCATTTGTGTTTTACATTATGAAAGTAGCATCGTAGATCACAACAAATTTAAAAGCAAAAAGAAGGAAGAGGCCGGGTGTGGTAGCCCATGCTTGTAATCCCAGTGCTTTGGGAGGCCGAGGCCAGCGAATCACTTGACACCAGGAGTTCAAAAACAGCCTGGCCAGCATGGTGAAACCTTGTCTGTACTGAAAATACAAAAAAAAAAAGGCCGGGCGCCGTGGCTCACGCCTGTGATCCCAGCTGTGTGGGAGGCTGAGGCACAAGAATTCCTTGAACCCTGGAGGTGGAGGTTGCAGTGAGCCGAAATTGCACCACTGCACTCCAGCCTGGGTGACACAGAGACTCTTATCTACACACACACACACACAAAATCACTTTTAGTTTTATCATCCAAAGATGACACCCTTCAATATTTTGAATCACTCCACCCTGTCCTTTTCTAGCTATGGAGCTATGGGGCTGTTATCTGACTGGTGGTAGCATTTTATTCCCTGTTACTGTTGTTGGGGTTGTGACAGATACTTCCCTCATGCTATTATAAACGTTGCAAACCCGCCCCTAATAACTATCTTATTTCGTGCAGGGGCTACCCCATAACTTATTGACCTTTTCTGTTTTGACCTGAAGTGGGTTGGCCAGGAGCTGTACCCAGGCAGAGGACATGAAGAAATTGCCCTGTGACAGGGAGCCAGGGAAACCACGGGGGAGGGCTCGAGGCTGGGGTACTGGTTTTGCTAGCCAGGCCTGATTCCCAGAATGCAAAGCCCTTTTTCTTATTTTTTGCAACCTCCACCTCCTGGGTTCAAGCCATTCTCCTGCCTCAGCCTTCCATGTAGCTGGAACTACAGGCGCACGCACCCATGCCCGGCTAATTTTTGTATTTATTTTATTTTATTTTTTTTAGTAGAGACGGGTTTCACTAAATGCTGCCAGGCTGGTCTCAAACTCCTGACCTCAGGTGATCCGCCCGCCTCGGCCTCCCAAAGTGCTGGGATTACAGGCATGAGCCACCGCGCCCAGCTGCAAAGCCCATTTTTCTATGGGTAACCTGTGCTGCGTGGGGTGGCACCATTTTTCACCCAGCGGGTGAGGAGGCAGCGAAGTTGCGGGCCCAGCATAGCGCGCGCCTCCTAAGTGCTTGGTGCGGACGCGGGCGCGGGCGCGCGGCGCCACCGTTCCCATCCAGGCTTGCGGGCGGCCACCGGCGGGCAGGGCTTCGAGATGGCCTCGCCACCGCGGTACTCCCCGACAACCCCGGACAGGGAATGCAAGTTGCCGCCACCCTCAGCCCCTGCCGGCGAGTATCGTCCCGGCAAGCTGTCCTGGGGAACCCTGGCGAGGGCCTTAGGCTGCTTCAGGCTGTCGATCCCGCACACGCGCCTGCTGGCCACCCTCGACCCCCTGGCCTTGGACAGGGAACCACCGCCGCAGCTGTCGCCTGAGAAGCAGCAGGTGCCGGAGAAATTGATTTGGGGCGACCAGGAGCCTCTCTCCAAGGTCAGAGCCGCCACAGGGGGCAGTGGCCTGTTCTCCACACGTGAGGAAGGCGCTCGGGCTGTCGGGGGACCCATGGAAAACCCACCTGACTTCACCAGGGCCCCCAGAGAGTCCCCTAGGCCCATTCCCCTATCTGTGGTACATCAGTGGGAAAAGGTCAGATAGCCGGGCAGGGCCTGCTGGAGATGCTGGCGGGGGCTCCCCGCACTGCCACCTGCTGGGGAACCAGGACTCTTGGCTGGGAAGAGGCTCTGCGCCTCCATGTGCACCCTGACCCCACCTAGACCTTACCATCCACAGTGATGCTCCTAACTGCAGCCCAAGGGTGGGTGGCTCAGCTCTCCCCCTCCAGGAGATAGAGATAGCATCAGAAGAAACGGGAAACTCAGAATAATAATTAATAATAACAACAATGAATTGGGCCAGGTAAGGTGACTCACAACTGTAATCCTAGCCCTTTGGGAGGATCACTTAAGCCCAGGAGTTTGAGACCAGCCTGGGCAACATAGTGAGAGGTCATCTCTACAAAAAAAAAACTTAGCCCAGTGTGATGGGGCGCACTTGTGTTCCCAGCCGCTTGAAAGGCTGAGGCAGGAGGATCCCTTGAACCCAGGAGTTTAAGGCTGCAGTGAGCTATGATTGCACCACTGCACTCCAGCCTGGGCAACAGAGTGAGACTCTGTCTCCAGAATAAATATATATATATGCTGAATATATATATATGTGTGTGTGTGTGTGTGTGTGTGTGTGTGTGTATAGAGAGAGAGAGAGAGAAACTGGCTGGGTGTGGTGGCTCATGCCTGTAATCCCAGCACTTTGGGAAGCCGAGATGAGCAGATCACTTGAGGTCAGGGGTTTGAGACCAGCCTGGCCAACACGGTGAAACCCTTTCTCTACTAAAAATGCAAAAATTGGCTGGGTGTGGTGGTGTGTGCCTGTAATCCCAGCTACTGAGGAGGCTGCAGTGGGAGGATCACTTGAACCCGGAAGGCAGAGGTTGCAGTGAGCCAAGATCATCTCACTCCGTCTCAAAAACAAAACAAAACAAAAACCCAATAAAGAACAGTAAGTTCTCAGTAAGTAGCGTTTCATGCTTGGCCTTGATTTAATGCACTCACATGCAGATGTCAGAGTGTGTTTTTAATAATTTCCTCGAAACCTCTGCCTGGCTTCCCAGCATGTTTAAGATGAAGTCTGGTGATCTGCCTGTGGCCTTCCAGGCCATTTCAAATCTGGCACCTTTCCATGTTCTCCTCCCGGGTTCCCCTGTCTTGCTGACCTACAAGCAGGTTTGGCCTCAGGGTTCTTGGCGGGTCCCTGCCTCCACGGGTGCTCTTGGGGAGGCCCTCCCTGACTGTCCGTCTAAAGTAGCCGGGGCCACTGTCTCCTCCATGCCTCTTGCCATGGCCTGACATCTCCGTTTCGTCCTCAAGGTGTCATCTGGCTGCCAGCAACTGACACCTCAAAGTTGGAGACTTTGCTCCTAGGTGGCTGCTGAGCTGCAGCATCAGGTCCAGGCCCCATGGGGGAGGAGGCTCTCTAGGTTTATTTGTGGAATATGTGAATGAATGCTACACAGAGAAGAACCGTTTTGTTTTAGCCCAGATTCTCTGTCCTCTGCATGAGCTTTGTCAGCGCCTCTGAAATGTACTTATGTGTTGTGGACTTCTCTCTGCAACCCCTGGGACTCCTTTACCTAGTGGATCCCAAGGGACTGTGTGCAGAAAAAAACCTGAAAGGAGGGCCCCAGAAAAGCCTGTGGTGGGGATAGTGGAATGGTTTCTCCCTCTTGCTGACGTTTTCCCATGATGGAGTTCTAGGGGTGTGTGTGTGTGTGTGTGTTTTCCTATTTTTTAAATTAAATTATATATTTTTAAAATTATTATTCAATTTTAATTTTGATTTTCTTTTTTTTTTTCTTTGTAGAGAGGGAGGTCTCCCTATGTTACCCAGGCTGGTCTTAAACTCCTGGCTTCAAGCAATCCTCCTCCTCGGCCTCCCAAAGCGCTGGAATTGCATGCGTGAGCCACTGCACCCAGCAAATTTAATTTCAATTGTTAATGATAGTTCGGTTTTCCTAATGAGAGAGATAACCCAAACCCTGCAGGAGCGGCGGGGGCTGGGGTCGCCAGGGGCGGGGGTGGTGCGGGAGGGCTGCGCAGGTCACGTCCCGTCCCAGGGACTGGGGCCACTCCTGGGGTAGGGAGCCGTTCCTGCACGCGCGGCCCGGGACCGCCCGGGGTTAGCGAACTCTACCGGAGAAAACCCCAGTCCCAGCTCTGCGCGCTCCCTGGCAACGGAGCCCGTGTTCCTGCGCCCTGGAGGCCCGAGCCCACGTTCCAGTGTCCCCGTGTCCCCGAGTCCCCTAGAAGCGGGGTATCCTCTCATCCCCTGCATCCCCACCTGCGCTTCCCGAACACCCCGCACATCATCTGCAACCCGAAGGCCACCGCCGCCCTGAACCGTCGCATCCCCTCACCCCTGCCCTCCTGCCGACTCAGCCCAGCACCCTGACACTGCCTTCCAGGCCACACCCCTCGTCTTGCCTCCAACATTTCCCCCACCCCTACACTTCCACAACTCAACCTGGGACGTGTCGCCATGGGCGGGCAGGGGGGAACACTTCAGGCTTCCGCGCTCTGTCCTCTTTTTTTTCTTCCAGTTTTACTGAGATATAATTCACATACCACATAATTTAACCATAGAAGCTGTAGTGGTTTCTAGGGTATTCACAGAGTACTGTACTCCCCAGTTCCCCAATACCCATCCTGCCCAGACCAGGCAATTCTACTTTCTGTCCATAGATTTGTCTATTCTAGACCTTTTATAGTGATAGAATCAAGCCATATGTGGTCTCTTGTGACTGGCTTCGTTTCCTTAGCATAACGTCCTCAAGGTTCATCCATGTTGTAGCCTGTAGCAGTGCTTCCTTCCCTTTTCATTACCAAGTAATATTCTGTTGCATGGCCATGACACTTTTTTTTTTGAGACAGAGTCTTGCTCTGTTGCCCAGACTGGAGTGCAGTGGTGAGATCTCAGCTCTCGTGATCTGCCTCCCAGGTTCAAGCTATTCTCCTGCCTCAGTCCCCCAGTAGCTGGGATTACAGGCACATGCCACCATGCCCGGCTAATTTTTGTACGTTTAGTAGAGACGGGGTTTCACCACATTGGCCAGGCTGGTCTCAAACACCTGACCTCAGGTGATCCACCTACCTCGGCCTCCCAAAGTGCTGGGATTACAGGCGTGAGCCACTGTGCCCGGCCAAACTGCCAATTTTTCAAAGTAACTGCACTACTTTACGTTCCTACCAGCAATGTAGGAGGGTTTCAACTATTCACATCCTTGCCAACACTTGTTATGGGACTTTGATGATAGCCATCCTAACAAATATGACACGGTATCACACTCTGGTTTTCTTTCCTTCCTTTCTGTTTTTTCTTTTTTCTTTCTTTTTTTTTTTTTGTTTTTTTAGACGGAGTCTTGCTCTGTCACCCAGGCTGGAGTGCACTGGCATGATCTCAGCCCACTGCAGCCTCTGCCTCCCAGGTTCAAGTGATTCTCCTGCCTCAGCCTCCCAAGTAGCTGAGATTAGACGTGCCCACCACCACACTCGGCTAATTTTTTTTTTTTTTTGAGATGGAGTTTTGCTCTTGTTGCCCAGGCTGGAGTGCAGTGGCACGACCTCGGCTCACCGCAACCTCCACCTCCTGGGTTCAAGCGATTCTCCTGCTTCAGCCTCCCGAGTAGCTGGGATTACCGGCATGTGCCACCATGCCCGGCTAATTTTGTATTTCTAGTAGAGACGGGGTTTCTCCATGTTGATGAGGCTGGTCTCAAACTCCCGACCTCAGGTGATCCACCTACCTCTGCCTCCCAAAGTGCTGGGATTACAGGCATGAGCCACCGCGCCCGGCCACACTGTGGTTTTCATTTGCACTTTCCTGATGTGGTGAGTGATGTTGAGAATCTTTTCATGTGCTATCAACTATTTGCATATATATATATATTTTGTTTTTGTTTTTGTTTTTTTTTTTTTGTTTTGTTTTTCTTTTTGAGACAGGTCTCACTCTATCGCCCAGGCTGGAGTGCAGTGACATGATCATAGCTCATTGTAACCTCTGCCTCCCGGGTTCAAGCAATTCTCATGCCTCAGCCTCCTGAGTAGTTGGGATTACAGGAGCACACCATGACAGCGGGCTACTTTTTTTTTTTTAGTAGAGATAGAGTTTCGCCATGTTGGCCAGGCTGGTCTTGAACTCCTGGCCTCAAGTGATCCATCTGCCTCAGCCTCCCAAAGTGCTGAGATTATAGTTGTGAGCCACCGCACCCAGCCCTTGCATATCTTCTTTGCAGATATATCTGTTCAAATCCTTTGCCCATTTAAAATTTTAATTTTAATTATTTAAAGGTAGGGTCTTGCTCTGTCACCTAGGCTGGAGTGCAGTGCTGCAATCATAGCTCACTGTAACCTTAACCTTCTGGGCTCAAGTAGTCCTCCTGCCTCAGCCTCCTGAATGGCTGGGACTACAAGTGTGTGCCACCATGCCTGGCTCATTTTCTTTTTTTCTTTTTTCCAGTTTTGTACAGACAGTCTCACTGTGTTGCCCAGACTAGTCTTGAACTCCCAGGCTCAAGCAGTCCTCCTGCCCCAGCCTCCCAGAGTGCTGGGATTACAGGGATGAGCCACTATGCCCATGCAGAATTTTTTTTTTTTTTCAGATGGAGTCTCACTCTGTCAACCAGGCTGGAGTGCAGTGGTGCAATCTTGGCTCAACACTGCAACCTCCGCCTCCTGTGTTCAAGCGATTCTCCTGCCTCAGCCTCCCAAGTAGCTGGGATTACAGGCACCCACTACCACGCCTGGCTAATTTTTGTATTTTTAGTAGAGATGGGGTTTCGCCATGTTGGCCAGGCTTGTCTCAAACTCCTGACCTCAGGTGATCTGCCCGCCTTGGCCTCCCAAAGTGCTGGGATTACAGACGTGAGCCACCCCACTTTGGCTAGAATTTTTTAAATTCATTTTTTTCCAGGTGGTTTATTGCAAGTGTTTAGAAATAAAGTTAACTGTTGTACATTGATCTTGTGTCCTGCAACATGTTTAACTCCTCTGGTCTCTCCTTTTTTCAGATCCCATTTAAAATTCTGAGTGGGCATGAGCACGCTGTGAGCACCTGTCACTTCTGCGTGGATGACACAAAGCTCCTCAGCGGCTCCCATGACTGCACTGTGAAGCTGTGGGTAGGTGGCCCATTGGTAGGTGCTCCTGGAGCAAAAACCTTTCCTAAGTTTAGGCACCTCCTGTGTCGAGTTCCCCAGCACTAAACTCACAGGCATTTGTGGGTCCTGGTTTGCAGGTCTTCTGAGCAAAGTGCCAGAAGGAGGGGAAGGTGAGAGCCCAGCCTGGATGAAGTTAGGGTGTCTGCTGCCAGCTTGTGGACCTGGAAACAGTGGGAATGGGATGGAGACCTCTGGACTGAGAGCGTCACTTTTGTTTTTTTGAGACAGGGTTTTGATCTTGTTGCCCAGGCTGGAGTGCATTGGTGTGATCTCGACTCACTGCAACCTCCGCCTACTGGGTTCAAGCCATTCTCCTGCCTCAGCCTCCCAAGTAGCTGGGATTACAGGCATGTGCCACCACACCCAGCTAATCTTTTTTTTTTTTTTAGGAGAGATGGGGTTTCACCATGTTGGGCAGGCTGGTCTTGAACTCCTGACCTCAGGTGATCTACCCACCACAGCCTCCCAAAGTGCTGGGATTACAGGCGTGAGCCATGGCGCCTGGCCTTTTTTTCTTTTTTTTGAGACCGAGTTTCGTTCTTGTCGCCCAGGCTGGAGTGTCATGGCATGATCTCAGTTCACTGCAACCTCCGCCTCCCGGGTTCAAGTGATTGTTCTGCCTCAGCCTCCTGAGTAGCTAGGACTACAAATGTGTGCCACTACTCCTAGTTAATTTTATATTTTTAGTAGAGACAGAGTTTAACCATGTTAGCCAGGCTGGTCTTGAAATCCTGACTTTGGATGATCCACCTACCTCGGCCTCCCAAAGTGCAGGGATGACAGGTGTGAGCCACCATGCCTGGCCCCCACAACTTTTTTTCTTTTTCTTTTTCTTTTCTTTTGTTTTTGAGACAGAGTCTTGCTCTGTCGCCCAGGCTGGAGTATAGTGGTGCGGTCTCGGTTCACTACAATTTTTGCCTCCGGGTTCAAGTGATTCTCCTGCCTCAGCCTCCCTAGTAGCTAGGAATACAGAGGCATGCCACCATGCCCAGCTAATTTTTTTTTTTTTTCTAGTAGAGACAGGGTTTCACTATATTGGCCAAGATGGTCTCAAACTCCTGGCCTTAAGTGATCCGCCTGCTTCGGCCTCCCAAATTGTTGGGATCACAGGTGTGAGTCACGGCGCCCGGCCACCCCACACACCTGTCAGAGACCGGAAGTCCTGGCTGTGTTTGGGGCCTAGGATGTCACCTCTCTGAGTCTCCTTCTCCTCTGGAAAACTGAGTTCCATCCACAGAGACTGGATGGCCAGGTCTGTGTGGTCACAGAGGACAGAAAGGTGTCCAGGCCTGGGACCTGTTCATGAGGGGTGGTTGGAAGAGGTAGGCCTGGGTTCAGATCAGCACCCCAAGGTGCGGCAGCAGGGGCACCGGGGATGGGGCTGTGATGTTCACATGAGGTTGGCAGAGTTGGCTCCTGGAGCCCTTCTGAGGACTGCAGGGCATGGGCAGCAGGCCCGGGCAGTGCCGGTCGCTCAGGAGGGCTGGGGAGGAGCAGGGCTGGGGGAAGGCAGTGGCCATGGGGCCAGGCCACAGAAGGCTGTGTGGCTGGCTGGGGCTCACGGGAGAGGACAGTCAGTTCTGAGTCTTGCAGCATCTGGCTTCAGGGACTGGAGTGGAGGGAGTTGAGGCTGGTTCCTGGGTTCTGGTTTGGGTAACGGGGAAGAGGATAGCCCCTCACCCTACAGACCACCTCAAAGGAGTGTTTTCCGTGGTATTTCCTGCTAGGGGGACAGACACTCACACGGAGATCTGAAATAAAGACGTCAGTTGAGTGGTTCTTAGGGCGGTTCAGGCAAAAGGATTTAAGGGTTTGGAACAGAGGATTTTTTTGAGACATTATCAGTCAATCCCCACTGTTGTCTTTTTATTTTTTTTAATAAATTTAAGACCATTGGCCTATATCGTCATACTTGTTCTTTTGTGAAATGGAAATGGGAGAAAATATGCATGCACATGCACACACACACACACACACAGCCACGGGGTACAATCTGTGCCAAGGCCATGCCAACTGGGCAGGAGGGTTTGTGGTGGACCCCACGTTTAGGACTTAACAGCTGTGTGACCCTGGGGGGTTGCACAACCTCCTGGGCCTCTTTGGGTCTGCCCGTGCTGCACAGGACCAGTTGTGTGAAGGGGCTGCCCCGGGGCTCAACTCACCTCCACTCCTGCCCTCTGTAGCTGTCCTTATGGACACCTGGCCCACAGAGCCCAGAGCCCCAAGATCTTGTCAGAAAAACTACTGATTTCTCTGGGACCCTCACCCCCACACCCCGCAGGATGACACTAGAGGAATTTTTTGTTAGTTTGTTTTAGAGACAGAGTCTTTCTCTGTCACCCAGGCTGGAGTGCAGTGGTGCAATTATGGTTCACTGCAGCCTCAACCTCCTGGACTCGAGCAATCCTCCCATCTCCAAACCCCGAGTAGCTGGGACTGCAGGAGTGCACCACCACACCTAGCTAATGTTTTATATTTTATATTGTAGAGATGAGGGTCTTGCTACATTGCCCAGGCTAGTCTCAAACTCTTGCCCTCAAGCAATCCTCCTGCCTCAGCCTCCCAAAGTCCTGGAATTTCAGGCATGGGCCACCAAGATCCCAGTTTCATAGATGTATGCGGACTTGTGTGGACAAGAAAAAAAAGACATAGGCTAGCTGGGCGCGGTGGCTCACGCCTGTAATCCCAGCCCTTTGGGAGGCCGAGATGAGCGAATTACCTGAGGTCAGGAGTTCAAGACCAGCCTGACCAATATGGTGAAACCCCGTCTCTACTAAAAATAGCCAGGTGTGGTGGCGGGCGCCTGTAGTCCCAGCTACTCTGGAGGCTGAGACAGGAGAATTGCTTGAACCTGGGAGGCAGAGGTTGCAGTGACCCAAGATTACACCACTGCACTCCAGCCTGGGAGACAGAGAGAGACCCCATCTCAAAAAAAAAAAAAAAAAAAAAGACAAGCATGCCAACATAGTCACAGCTGTTAACTCTGGGGTCATGGAAGGACGAATGTTTTTCTTTCTTGTGTTTTCATGTGTTTCCTGTAATAAAATCATATTACCTTTGTAATAATATGAGAAAAACTACCAAACTTGCATTTCTTTTTTTCTTTTTTTGAGACAGGGTATTGCTCTATCACCCAGGCTGGAGTGCAGTGGCAAGAACACGGCTCACTGCACCTTTTACCTCCTTTGCTAAAGGCATCCTCCCATCTCAGCCTCCCAAGTCGCTGGGACCACAGGCACACACCACCATGCCTGGCTAATTTTTTTGTTTTCGGTAGAGACAGGGTCTCACTACATTGCCCAGGCTGGTCTCAAACTTCTTGGTTCAAGCGACCCTCCTGCCTCAGCTTCCAAAAGTGCTGGGATTACAGGTGTGGGAGCACGTTTTTTTTTTTTGTTGTTGTTGTTTTTTTTTTTTTTTTTTTTTTTTTTGACGTAGGATCTCAGTCTGTTGCCCAGGCTGAAGTGCAGTGGTGCAATTATGGCTCACTGCAGCCTCGACCTCCTGGGCTCAAGTGATCCTCCCACCTCAGCCTCCTGAGTATCTGGGACCACAGGCACGGGCTGCCATGCCTGGCTAATATTATCATTTTTTATATAGAGGAGATCTCCCTCTGTTGCCTGGGCTGGTCTTGAGCTCCTGGCCTCAAGCCATCCTTCCTCCTTGGCCTCCTAAAACACTGGGATACAGCATGAGCTACCATAACCCAGCCCCAAACTTATTTTTAAATGACCAGAAAAAAGGTGGCAATATATTAGAGGGAGATGGGACATAGGATTAAGAATATTTTCCCCAGCTTCTCTGTACATTTATGGACTTTCCAAGTTATTCACAGTAATCTCCAATTAGGGAAAAAGGGTTTTTTTTTTTTTTGTTTTTGTTTTTGTTTGAGACAGCGTTTTGCTCTTGTGGCCCAGGCTGGAGTGCAATGGCATGGTCTTGGCTTACTGCAACCTCCGCCTCCTGAGTTCAAGCAATTCTCCTGCCTCAGCCTCCCAAGTAGCTGGGATTACAGGCACCCACCACCACGCCCGGCTAATTTTTGTGTTTTTAGTAGAGATGGGGTTTCACCATGTTGGCCAGGCTTGTCTCAAACTCCTGACCTCAGGTGATCTGCCCGCCTTAGCCTCCCAAAGCTCTGGGATTACAGGCTTGAGCCACGGCACCTAGAGGAAAAGGGGCTTTTAAAAGATTTAAAAGGTATTTGGATTTGAGGTGTTGCTGGGGGCAGGGACTGGAAACGGGGTCAGTGGATGAGGCAGAGAGGCGAGGCCAGCGGAGATTTTGGCCAAGATACTGTGACAAGAGGAGGTGACTGTGTAGGGTTATGGGTTCACCCCCTACGGAGGGACATGGAGCACATGGTGGGAGCCCCAACTGAGGGTCTCAAGGAGCCAGCAGGAGGGGACGAAGATGGGAGGAGAGAGCCAGGGGAGGAGACAGGTCCCTGGAGTGGCAGCCAATGGGACCAGCAAAGGTAGGGGCTCAGAGGAGAGGTGGCGATTTATGGGACAATGGGCGAAGGTGCTAGGAGGGCAGAGGGAGGGAGCACAGGGATGGGGGCTGCCTGGAGAAGGTGGTGGAGGGAGGAGGGCTGGGAGTGGTCCGTGGTGTGGGTGGGGAACACTTGGATGTGCTTCCTGGGATGTGGAGAAGGACGGCTTATGGGAAGGAGGGCATACGAGGTGGCAGAGGTGGCAGTGCCTGCATTGTGGATGCGGCAGGGAACGGGCAGGGAACGAGAACAAGGAGGCTGCTGTGGGGACCGAGGGTCTCTCCAAGATTAGGGTCTCTAATCTTGGGACAACAACCAAGGTGAAAACAAGCATCCTTCCCTTCATGGAGAAAAGAGCCAACACAGACAGCAGCCCCAGGGGGCCCTTTTGCCAACTCAAAAGGGGAAAGAAGGGCCGGGCATAGTGGCTCATGCCTGTAATCCCAGCACTTTGGGAGGCCCAGCCGGGTGGATCACAAGATCAGTAGTTCAAGACCAGCATGGCCGACATGGTGAAACCCCTTCTCTACTAAAAATACAAAAAAAAAAAAAAAAAAGAAAGAAAGAAAAAGGCAGGGTGGTGGTGGGAGGGGGAATAATGTGGGGGAATTGGAAGATACAAGGTGGGCCGTACAGGTGGTAAGTTACCATCCCATCCCCTGGGCAATGACAAGGGGAGAGGCTCCCTTGCCCCTGGGCCTCTCAGTCAGCCCAGAGGATTAAGAAAGGTTTTAAGGCTCCCAGAAAGCTGAGTGCAATGGCCCACGTCTGTAATCCCAGTGCTCTGGGAGGCTGAGGCAAGAGGGTTGCTTGAGGCCAAGAGTTTGAGACCAGCCTGGGCAATGTAGCAAGACCCTCATCTCTACAAAATAAAAAATAAAAAATTAGCCAGGCATGGTGGTGCACTTCTATAGTCCCAGCTACTTGGGAAGTTGAGATGGAGGATTGCTTGAGCCCAGGAGGTGGTGCCTGCAGTGAGCCATAATTGCAACTCTGCACTGAAGCCTGGGTAACAGAGTGAGATCCAGTGTCAAAAACAAAACAAAACAACAAAACAAAACAAAACAAAAATGCTGATCACAGTGACTCATGCCTGTAATCGCAGCACTTTTGGAGGTTGAGGCAAGAGGATTGCTTGAGCCAAGGAGTTTGAGACCAGCCTGGGCAATATAGTGAGACCTTGTTTCTACCAAAAACAAAAAATTAGCCAGGCGCGGTGGCGTGTGCCTGTGGTCCTAGCGACTTGGGAGGCTGAGATGGCTTTGGCCCAGGAGGCCAAGGGGTGCAGTGAGCCGTGTTCTTGCCACTGCACTCCAGCCTGGGTGATAAGAGCAAGACCCTGTCTCAAAAAAAAAAAAAAAAAGTTTGGTAGTTTTTCTCATATTATTACAAAGGTAATATGATTTTATTACAGGAAACACATGAAAACACAAGAAAGAAAAAACTCATCTTTCCATTGACCCCAGAGTTAACGGCTGTGAAAATGTTGGCATAGGTATTTTTTTCCTGTCCACGCACGTCTGCGTACATTTATGAAATTGGGACTGTACCAAAATACTGAATACGTACCCACCATAAACTTAGACGCCAAATATTGTCACATCTCCTTCATTTTCCAACTATTTATTAGACCCCCTTTCCCTCATTCATTTGAAGTCTAACCAGTATTTGCCCTTTAAATTGTCTGGGTCCACAGGGGCGGGGTCCTGCTTCCAAATGCCCAGTGTGGAGGGAGTGGGCCAATCTGTGCACAGTCGCTGTTCCTGCTCTTGGTCACGTGGTGTCACTGTCGAGTCTAAAGCTGCACAGCCCCACGGACCCTGATCCATTCTGGCGCTGCCCTGAGCTGGCCCCGGCCCGCCCAGAGTGCGTGCATGGGCCTCTATCCCACACCCCAAGACGATCATTTTCTTTTCTTTTCTTTTTTTGAGACGGAGTCTCACTCTGTCGCCCAGGACGGAATGAAGTGGCACGATCTTAGCTCACTGAAACCTCCGTCTTCTGGGTTCAAGCGATTCTCCTGCCTCAGCCTCACCAGTAACTGGGACTACAGGCGCCCGCCACCACACCCAGCTAATTTTTGTATTTTCAGTAGAGACGGGGTTTCACCATGTTGGCCAGGCTGGTGTCGAACTCCTGATCTCAAGTGATCCACTCACCTCGGCCTCCCAAAGTGCTGGGATTACAGGCGTGAGCCACCGTGCCCGGCCCGGAAGACATTGCTAGATTCTGCAAAGCCTTTTTGGCCGGTAGGAAAGGAAAACACCATCCGTTTGCAGCTCTGCCCCCAGCATGGCCAGTTTCCACCTGGTGTCTGTGGAATTGCGGGGTAATTTCCCATGGATGCCAAGAATGGCAAGGGTGTCCTTCCCGCTCAGGGGACATGTTCCAAAGTCCTTTCCTCTTTCGGAGCTGAGTGAGAGTCCCAGGACCGTGGAGTTCTCAGATTTTGCTACCAGAGATAAGCTAAGGGCTAATGTTGACCTCGATTTATGACTTCAGCAAACACGGCAGTGACCACTCTCTTCTCCTCTTTCTCCCATTGATTTGAGGATGCGGCGGATGGTTCTGTGGTTCGCGATTTTGAGCACAGGCCCAAGGCTCCTGTTGTAGAGTGCAGCATCACAGCCGACAGCAGCAGGTGACCTTTGCCTCGTCTTACACTGGGAAGAGGGAGGGCGAGCAGGCAGGCCATAGATAGGCGTGCCTGTGACATTTTTGTTTAAAGTAATAGACATGGCGTCTTACCATGTGGCCTAAGCTGGTCTCAAACCTGTGGCCTCAAGCGATTCTCCTCCTGCATTGGCCTCCCAAAGTGTTGGCATTACAGGTATGAGCCACCACACCTGGCCTTTTTAAATTTTAACTTTTTATTTAGACAGGATTCTGCTATGTTGCCCAGGCTGGAGTGCAGTGATGCAAACATGGTTCACTGCAGGAATGGACTCCTGGGCTCAGTGATCCTCTTGCCTCAGCCTCCTGAGTAGCTGGGATTACAAGTGTGCACCACCACACCTGGCTAATTTTGGTATTTTTGTAGAGATGGGTTTTGCCATGTTGGCCAGGCTGGTCTCAAAGTCCTAGGCTCAAACAATCCTGCCTTGGCGTCTCAAAGTGCTGGGATTACAAGCGTGAGCCACTGTGCTTGGCCTGTTTTGGTTTTGAGATAGGGTCTTGTTTTGTCACCCAGGCTGTAGTATGGTGGTGCAATCACAGCTCACTGCAGCCTCCAACTCTGGGGTTCAAACAATCCTCCTGTCTTGGCCTCCCAAATACAGTGATTATAGGCATAAGCCACCACCCTTACTAGGAATTTGTTTTAAAATGGATTTACTTTAACCCTGAACAGCAGCTATAAAATAGTTACCAGAAAACTGGTATGAAAATGTAAGTTTCATGGGAATTTATCTTTTTTTTTTTTTTTTTTTGAGATGGAGTCCTGCTCTGTTGCCCAGGCTAGAGTACAGTGGTGTGATCTTGGCTCACTGCAACCTCCAACTCGCGGGTTCGAGTGATTCTCCTGCCTCAGCTTCCTGAGTACCTGGGACTACAGGTGCACACCACCACACCTGGCTAATTTTTGTATTTTTAGTAGAGAGGGGTTTCACCATATTGGCCAGGCTGTTCTTGAACTCTTGACCTCAGGTGATCCACCCACCTCGGCCTCCCAAAGTGCTGGGATTACAGGCGTGAGTCACCATGCCCACATGGGAATTTATCTCATGCAAAGGTCCATCTCTTTTTGAGATGGAGTCTCGCTCTGCCGCCCAGGCTGGAGTGCTGTGGCCGGATCTCTGCTCACTGCAAGCTCCGCCTCCCAGGTTCACGCCATTCTCCTGCCTCAGCCTCCCGAGTAGCTGGGACTACAGGCGCCGCCACCTTGCCCGGCTAGTGTTTTTGTATTTTTTAGTAGAGACGGGGTTTCACCGTATTAGCCAGGATGGTCTCGATCTCCTGACCTCGTGATCCGCCCGTCTCGGCCTCCCAAAGTGCTGGGATTACAGGCTTGAGCCACCGCGCCCGGCCGGGAATTTATCTTATATAGAGGACAAACTTTGCCACAGCAACATGCCATGTAAGAAGACAAGGATACATTTATGTTTTTTTGTACAAGAAAACATTTCAGAACAAAATAAGTCGTCTCTTAAACTATATTCCTGTGAAAAGACAGACATGTGAGCAGAGAGGAAAGTGATTGATCCTTGTGGGTGCAGAGACCCCTTTAGAAGAGGAAAACAGCTGGGAGGCTGAGGCAGGCGGATCACCTGAGGTCGGGAGTTCAAGGCTAGCCTGACCAATATGGAGAAACTCCGTCTCTACTAAAAATACAAAATTAGCCAGGCATGGTGGCGCATGCCTGTAATCCCAGCTACTCAGCAGGCTGAGGCAGGAGAATCGCTTGAACCTGGGAGGTGGAGTTTGTGGTGAGCCGAGGTCATGCCGTTGCACAAACGACAAGCGAAACTCCGTCTTAAAAAAAAAAAAGAAGAAGAAGAAGAGGAAAACAGAAGAAATGATACTTTGAAAGCCCTTGATATAAAGGAGCATGTGTGGGTGGCTGAAGAGTATGGGGGATGATGGTGCTGTGGTTCCTTGTGTGTTAGGTTATATTTCCTTTCCTTTTCCTTCCTTCCTTCCTTCCTTCCTTCCTTCCTTCCTTCCTTCCTTCCTTCCTTCCTTCTTTCCTTCCTTCTTTCCTTTTTTTTTTGATGGAGCCTCTCCTGCCCACACTGGACTGCAGTGGTGTGATCTCGGCTCACTGTAACCTCCGCCTCCTGGTTCAAGATATTTTCATGCCTCAGCCTCCCGAGTAGCTGGGATTACAGGTGTGCACCACCACGCCCAGCTAATTTTTGTATTTTTAGTAGAGGTGGGGTTTCACCATGTTGGCCAGGCTGGTCTTGAACTCCTGACCTCAGGTGTTCTGCCTGCCTCAGCCTCCCAAAATGTTGGGATTACAGGCATGAGCCACCTTGCTTGGCTGGTTCTCTCTAGTTTCAGTGAAAACCGAATGGTCCCTACGGTGGGTGATGGAGCCATCTTTTAAAGATGATTGTATTATTTATAATCTTGGTCCTAAATTAGAAAAATGAAAAAAGTCTTCATAGAAGTCACAGGCAGGCCAGGCATGGTGGCTCATTCTTATAATTCCAGTGCTTTGGGAAGCTGAGGTGGGAGGATCGCTTGAGGCCAGGAGAGACCAGCCTGGGCAACATAGTGAGACTCTGTCTCTCAAAAAAAAAAAAAAAAAAGCCAGGCATGATGGTGAGTGCTCACAGTCCCAGCTACTCAGGAGGCTGAGGTAGGAGGATCACTTGAGCCCAGAAGTTCAAGGTGGCAGTGAGCTAGGATTGCCCCACTGGACTGCAGCCTGGATGACAGAGTGACATTCTGTCTCAAAAAGGAAAGGAAAGGAGGGGAGGGGAGGATGGAAAGGACCACAGACCTAACTGTCTCTGTCGTTAAGAATCAATGTTTGGCCAGGCGCGGTGGCTCACGCCTATAATACTAGCACTTTGGGAGGCCAAGGCAGGTGGATCACTTGAGGTCAGGAGTGTGAGACCAGCCTGGCCAACATGGCAAAACCCTGTTTCTACTAAAAACACAAAAATTAGCTGGGCATGGTGGTGGGCGCCTGTAATCTCAGCTACTCAGGAGGCTGAGGCAGGAGGGTCGTTTGAACCTGGGAGGCGGAGGTTGCAGTGAGCCAGGATTGCACCACTGCACTGCACTCCAGCCTGGGCAACAGAAGGAGACCCTGTCTCAAAAAAAAAAAAAGAAACAATGTTCATCATCTTATTTCCAGAGTCATCGCCGCATCCTACGATAAGACTGTGAGGGCCTGGGACCTGGAGACAGGCAAGCTGCTGGTATGTATGCCTGCCCAGTGGGCGCGTTGCAGCTTGACCAAGCCTCAGGCAGCTTTGGGTTGGACCCTGGGTAGGGGGAGGTGACAGAACTCCATTCTTCTAGGAAGGAAGCATGTTCCTGGGGATGGAAGGTACAGATGTGAACTGCACCCCACAACAGCCATTGCTTGCAAAAAGTCTGGAGGGTTAGAGGGTGGGCACTGGGGGAGGAAGACTCCTGGAGGAGGCAGATGGAACCAAGGCTTCTGCTTGAAAGATGGGACGCGTTTGGATACACAGAAAGAAGCCAGAATGGGGGGTGGGGTGTGGGGGCTGGTATTCCGGGCTCCCCGGTAAGATGTTTGGATTTGATTAGGGAGGAAGTGGGGCTGAGGCCATGGGACAAAGGCCATGTGCCCCCAAGAACCAGGGTTCTGGCCCTTACCAGTCTGTTCTCTTTATATCTTGGAGGGGCCACTCTCCATCCATCTCACAGGCCCAAGACTCCCACTTGGCCCTGCACCCGCCCCAGGTAGCCTCAGCCCTGCTCAGGGGCCTCCTCAGGGTCTCCTGCCCCACCCTCTCAGCTCCTGCAGGCCTTTCCTCTCCCTTCCTCCTTCCTTTCCTTAAAAAAACAACCTTTCAGCCGGGCTTGGTGGCTCAAGCCTGTAATCCCAGTACTTTGGGAGGCCGAGACGGGCGGATCACGAGGTCAGGTGATCGAGACCATCCTGGCTAACACGGTGAAACCCCATCTCTACTAAAAAATACAAAAAAAAACTAGCC
>NC_045454.1:24039370-24048722 GCF_002776525.5 Piliocolobus tephrosceles | reverse complement strand
AAAAAAAAAAAAAAAAAAACACAACCTTTCTTGTTAGTGCAAAGGTCAGTTTATATTCATTGTAAACATTTTTAGAAAGACAAGATAAGTCAAGTTTTTATTTTATGATGATGATGATGATTTTTAGAGACAGGGTCTTGCAAACTCTGTCACCCAGGCTGGAGTGCAGTAGTGCCATCATAGCTCACTGCAGCTTCAAACTCAGATGATCCTCCCGCCACAGCCTCCCAAGTAGCTGGGACTACAGGCGAGCACAACCACACCTGGCTAATGATTTACTTCTGTAGAGATGGAGATCTTGCATGTTGCCCAGGCTGGTCTCAGGCTCCTGGTCTCAAGCGATCTTCCAGCACTAGGTTTACAGGTGCGACGCACCACACCTGGCTTAAAACAACCTTTTGACTGTTGGCTCATTTCAGTGGAAGGTCAGGTATGATACCTTCATCGTCTCCTGTAAGTTTTCTCCTGATGGTAAATACGTGGTCTCGGGCTTCGACATGGATCATGGAATCTGCATAATGGACGCTGAGAACATCACCACCATTTCCGTCATCAAGGGTGAGGGTGTGCGGGCTCCCTGACTCTTCAGTCTGCCATAGGAATAGCCACTTGTCACGGACTGACAGTGACCTTCCATTGCTTTATTTGGTGAAACTGTAATGGTATGAAGCACATCATTAAAGCTGGGACACTGGGCCAGGTGCGGTGGCTGGGATTACACCTGTAATCCCAGCACTCTGAGAGGTTGCTTGAGCCCAGGAGTTTGAGACCAGCCTGGGCAACAGGGTGAAACCCTGTCCCTACCAAAAACAATACAAAAATTAGCCAGGTGTGATGGCATGCACCGGTAGTCCCAGCTGCTTGGGAGGCTGAAGTGGGAAGATCACTTGAGCCCAGAGGTGGACGATGTAATGAGCTGAGATTGAGCCACTGGACTCCAGCCTGGGAGACAGAGTGAGACTCCATCTCAAACCAAAAAACAAAAAACAACCCAAAAAACACCCCAAAACTGATCCTCTTCAGTTAATGCTTTTCCATTCATTCAGTCTTGTGCTTTTAACAAATGACACAATGTTTGACTCCAACCTCATGTGGACATTGAAGCCTAATCTTTTATTGAATGGAGGCTCAGCCTTCTTAACATTTTTACCTGTTTTCTTTTTTTTGTAGAGACAGGGTCGCGCTACGTGGCCCAGGCTGATGTCAAACTCCTGGCCTCTAGTGGGCATGAGCCACTGCACCCAGCCTATTTTTAAAATACAGGAATAGTAATTGTCATATGACAATTACAATTACTACTATACGGGCTGCTGGGTGAAGGATATGGCTGATCTCTCTGTTTTTCCTTACACCTCCATGTGAGTTTACAATTATCTTAAAATTAAAGTTAAAAAAATGTGTAATCATTGTAAAGACTTTCATTATGGGCTGGGAGCGGTGGCTCACAGCTGTAATCCCAGCACTTTGGGAGGCCAAGGCGGGTGGATCACCTGAGCTCAAAAGTTCGAGACCAGCCTGGCCAACATGGTGAAACCCTGTCTCTACTAAAAATACAAAAATTAGCTGGGCATGGTGGCGGGCGCCTGTAATCCCAGCTACTCAGGAGGCTGAGGGTTGAATTGTTGGAACCCAGGAGGCGGAGGTTGCAGTGAACTGAGATTGCACCACTGCGCTCCAGCCCAGGTGACAGAGCAAAACTCTGTCTCAAAAATTAAAAAAAAATCATTCATTATGTAAAGAAAAAAGCAAAAAGCTGCTGTGTCTGTCCTGTCTCCTCCCCAGAGGCACCTGTTATGAACCATACATTGCTGGGTGGCCTTCCTAAACCGTGTGTGTGTACCTGTGCATACACATTTGCACACACAACACTGCTTCTCATATGTGCTTTGTGTTTCTTTTTAATGATGTGGCACTATGCCATGTACACTGCTCCACAGCCTCCCTAGTAGCCTGTAATAGCCCACCTGACACTATGCCCCCACCACGCTTCAGACTCCAGCTTTGCCCCACACTGCTCCATGATCCGGCCCAGGCCTTTGCAAGCACTGTTCCTTCTTTCTAGAGTGCTCTTCCATTTCTGCTTCCCTCACTGACTTTTCGGGCCCTTCCTGGACCCCTCAGGGAGGCCAGGCTTCTGTTGTCTGGGCCTTGGTGGCCCGTGCACTCATCTCATGACCCGTGGCATGTGGTAGGTCATTGCCTGCTCCGGGGTGTCTCTTCCGTCAGACTGGGAGCTCTGCAGGGGCAGGGAACGGGCCAGGTGTGCTCCCGGTTCAAAGCCTGGGACATAGTAGTCACTCAGGAATGTTTGTGCAGGTATGTAGCTCCTGATGAAAACTGGGATTGTGTTTTGTAATCTTGTCGCTGGCTGGGGAAGTCGTGGGAGTCCTCCAGCCCAGCATGTGGAAGGCGTGATCTCGAGTCCCTTTCTTCTGTGTTCTGCAGATCATCACACAAGGTCCATCACGTCATGCTGCTTTGACCCCGACAGCCAGAGGGTGGCTTCTGTCTCACTGGACAGGTGCATCAAGATCTGGGACGTTACATCCCAGGCCACGCTGCTCACCATCACCAAGTGAGTTGGAGGTCAGAAGGGAGTTTGGGAGGGGCGTCCCCATTCATGCCCTCCTGGATTCCACACAAGCCAGCATCCATGTGGACACGTCTGTAGCTTGGTCATGGGTGCTCCGAGGAGGCTGGGGACAGGCAGGCGGGAGGGAGCCATCAGCTGCAGCCTGTGGGCTTGGCTGGGCCTCAGATGCATTTGTTTCAATGTGAGCCACTAATGGAAACCATTGTGCAGAGAAGCCCACAAAATGTGAAGTTCCAGCATCTCCTGTAAAGTGGGAAGGTCTGGCTGGGCGTGTGTCTCATGGCTGTAATCCCGGAGTTTTGGGAGGCCAAAGTGGGAGGATCACTTCAGGCCAGGAGTTCAACACCAGCCTGGGCAATGTCATGAGACCTCATCTCTACAAAAAATTTAAAAATTAGCTGGGTGTGGTGTCACACACCTGTAGTCCCAGCTACTCATGAGGCTGAGGCTGGAGGATTGCTTGAGCCCAGGAGTTTGAGGCTGCTGTGAGCTATGATTGCACCACTTCACCCCAGCCTGGACAATGAAGTAAGACCCTGTCTAAAAAAAAAAAAAAAAATAGGCCAGGCGTGGTGGCTCACGCCTGTAATCCCAGCACTTTGGGAGGCCTAGGTGGGAGGATCACGAGGTCAGGAGATCAAGACCCTCCTGGCTAACATGGTGAAACCCCATCTCTTCTAAAAATATAAAAAACTAGCCGGGCGAGGTGGCGGGCGCCTGTAGTCCCAGCTACTCGGGAGGCTCAGGCAGGAGAATGGCGTGAACCCAGAAATCGGAGGTTGCAGTGAACCGAGATCGCACCACTGCACTCTAGCCTGGGTGACAGAGTGAGACTCTGTCTCAAAAAATAAAATAAAATAAATAAATAAATAAAATGAATTAAGTCATTTTGGAGATACTACATTATTATTAAAAAAAATTTTGGGCCGGGTGCAGTGGCTCACGGCTGTAATCCCAGCACTTTGGGAGGCCGAGAGGGGCGGATCACCTGAGGTCAGGAGTTCGAGCGCAGCCTGGCCAACATGATGAAACCCTGTCTCTACTAAAAATACAAAATTTAGCTGGGCGTGGTGGCAGGTACCTGTAATCCCAGCTATTCAGGAGGCTGAGGCAGGAGAATCGCTTGAACCCAGGAGGAGGAGGAGCCAAGATTGGGCCATTGCCCGGTGACAGAGTGAGACTCTTGTCTCAAAAAAAAAAAAAAAAAAAAATATATATATATATATATATATGCAACATAAAACATGACATTTTAACCATTTGTAAGTGTGCAATTATCTGGCATTCATTACATTCACAGTGTCGTGCAACCATCACCACTATTTATTTCCAAAATGATTTCATCATCTCAGACAGAAGCTCTTACCCGTTAAGCAATAACTCCCCATTGCCCATGCCCCCAGCCCTGGGTAGTGTTTATTCTACTTTCTGTCTCTATGAATTTGCCTATTCTAGATATTTCATATAAGTAGAATCATACATTATTTGTCCTCTTGTGATGGGGTTATTTCACTTAAACTAAGGTCCTCAAGGTTCATCTGTGTTGTAGCCTGCATCGGAACATCGGAACTTCATTCCTGTTTTTTTTTTTTTTTTCCTTTGAGACTTAGTCTCTCTGTGTCGCCCAGGCTGGAGTGCAGTGGTGCCATCTTGGCTCACTGCAACCTCCGCCTCCTGGGTTCAAGTGATTTTCCTGCTTCAGCCTTCTGAGTAGCTGGGATTACAGGTACCCACCACCATGCCTGGCTAATTTCTGTACTTTTAGTAGAGACGGGGTTTCACCGTGTTGGCCAGGCTGGTCTCAAACTCCTGGCCTCGGCCTCCCACAGTGCTGGGATTAAGAACTTCATTCCTTTTGATGACTGAATAGTACTTCATTATAGGTGTATACACCATATTTTGTTTATCTGTTCATCTGTTGATGAACTCTTAGGCTGTTTCTACCTTTTAGTTATTGGGAATAATGCTGCTGTGAACACATGTACATGTAACTTTGAGTTCCTGCTTTCAATTCTTTTCATTTTATTTTATTTGTTTTGAGACAGCGTCTTGCTCTGTTGCCCAGGCTGGAGTCCAGTGGTGTGATCATAGCTTACTGGAGCCTCGGATTCATGGGCTCAAATGATCCTCTTGCCTCAACTTCCTGAGTAGCTGAGACTACAGGTGCACACCACCATGCCTGGCTAATTTTTAAGTGTTTTTCTTTGGAGAGACAGGGTCTCATTATGTCTCCCAAGCTAGTCCTGAACTTTTGAACTCAAGTGATCCTCTCACTTTGGCCTCCCAAAGTTCTGGGATGACAGGTGTGAGCCACTGCACCTGGCCTGTTTTTAATTCTTTACTCTGTATACCCAGGAGTGGAATCGTTGGATCATATGGTAATACTGTGCTTAGCTTTTTCAGGAATGGGGACCTTGCTTATTAATTTTGCACTGAGAACTGAAAATGATATAGCCTGACCAAGATTATGAAATTTTTAAATCCTCTAGCAAGACCAGCTATATCATTTGCAGTGGTGTAATCTCGGCTCACTGCAACCTCTGCCTTCCGGGTTCAAGCAATTCTCCTGCCTCAGCCTCCTGAGTAGCTGGGACTATAGGTGCCCGCCCCCATGCCCAGCTAATTTTTGTATTTTTAGTAGAGACAGTGTTTCACCGTATTGGCCAGGCTGGTCTTAAACTCCTGACCTTGTGCTCCGCCCGCCTTGGCCTCCCAAAGTGCTGGGATTACAGGTGTGAGCCACTGTGCCTGGCCACACTGTGGTTTTCATTTACACTCTCATTCATATTGTTTTTCTCCTATAGGTAAAAAGTCATTTCTCTCTTGCTGCTCTCAAGCTATTTTTGGTGTCGTTAGTTTTCAGACGTGTAATTATGTGTCTGGGTGTAGATTTCCTTGGATTTATCCTGTTGGGTTTTACTCAGATTCTTGAATCTGTAGGTTTATATATTTTGCCAAATTTGGTAAAATTTCAGCCATTTAAAAAAATCACTTATAATGTTGACTCCGTCTTGTCCAGAACTGTATGTGCAGCATAGCCATTTTCACCAAACTTCTATACAGCTGAAATGGCCTTCTGTGAGAAGTTGGATTTATGTGAAATGAGAGTCCATAGAGATACCTCTGGTTTATTTATTTATTTATTTATTTAATTTAATTTTATTTTTTTGAGACGAAGTCTCACTCTTGTCTCCCAGACTGGAGTGCAATGGCACAATCTCGGCTCACTGCAGCCTCCATCCATCTCTTGACAGACCACGGGTTCAAGCGATTCTCTTGCCTCAGCCTCCCGAGTAGCTGAGATTACAGGCGCCCGCCACCAGGCCCGGCTAATTTTTGTATTTTTAGTAGAGACGGGGTGTCACCATGTTGGCCACGCTGGTCTCGAACTCCTGACCTCAGGTGATCTGCCTGCCTCGGCCTCCCAAAGTGCTGGGATTACAGGTGTGAGCCACTGTGCCTGGCCTATTTATTTAAAAATTGCTATGTCTTTTTTTTTTTTTTACTTTAAGTTCTGGGATACATGTGCAGAATGTGCAGGTTTGTTACATAGGTATACATGTGCCATGGTGATTTGCTGCACCCATCAACCCATCATCTGGGTTTTAGGCCCCGCATGTGTTAAGTATTTGTCCTAATGCTCTCCCTCCCGTTGCCCCCGACCCCCTGGCAGGCCTCGGTGTGTGATGTTCCCCTCCCTGTGTCCACATGTTCTCACTGTTCAGCTCCCACTTATGAATGAGAACATGTGGTGTTTGGTCCTCTGTTCCTGTGTTAGTTTGCTGAGAATGATGTCCCTGCAAAGGACATGATCTCGTTCCTTTTTATGGCTGCATAGTATTCCATGGTGTGTATATACCACATTTTCTTTATCCAGTCTATCATTGATGGGCATTTGGGTTGATACCAAGTCTTTGCTATTGTGAATAATGCTGCAATAAACACACATGTGCATGTGTCTTTATAGTAGAATGATTTATAATCCTTTGGGTATACCTCTGGTTTAAACGTCAGTGACAATGTCTGGCTTCTGGCAGAGCTTGCAGTCAACCTCCATGATATGCCAGCATGGTTCTTACCTCACCAGGCACTGGGAATTGGTGAGGTTTATCCTGGATGCCCCTGCGAAGTTGACATTTCTTCTCCTTTGGCCTTGCTCAGTTTGTGCATTTCAAAGAACCAAAATGGGTTCCAAAACTCTGACCTGAGCTGTAGAAAATCATTTCGCTCAACCTTTTCTTCAGGTCAAATGATTGATTTTATGATCCAGGTTACTCAGAGAAAACTCTGCTTACAAGAGGAGGTGTGAATCACAGGAGAAAGACATTGAGGGTTACAAACAAAAAGTGGCAAAATACAGACAGGCTTTTAATTATTATTATTTTTCTGAAAAAGAAGATGCTTAAAAATGGGAATGAATAATTCCATGTTTTTTTTTTTTTTTTTTTTTTTTTTTTTTTTTGTGAGATAGAGTCTTGCTCTGTTGTCCAGGCTGGAGTGCAGTGGCACAATCTTGGCTCACTGCAACCCCCACCTCCTGGGTTCAAGTGATTCTCCTGCCTCAGCCTCCAGAGTAGCTGGGACTACTGGAACATGCTACCATGCCCAGCTAATTTTTATATTTTTTGTAGAGATGAGGTCTTGCTATGTAGCCCAGATTGGTGTCAAAATCCTGGGCTCAAGCAATCCTTCCACCTAGGCCTCCCAAAGTGCTGGGATTACAGGCATGAGCCACCACACTCAGCCGAATAACCCAAAATTTTATTAATTAAATATACAACACTGAAATATACTTGAATAGCACTGAAGACAAATGAGGATACGAGCAAGAAAAAGGGAGAGTGAATAGTTGGGGTGGAGAAGCAGAGGAGTAAGTAAGAGAGGGGTGGAACAAGGGGAGACCGCACCTGACATTGTCGGTGGAAAGATGGGGAGCAGGAGAGAGCCTCTGTGTAAGCACGATCCAGCACCAAGTCCCAAAAGCTGCCTGTCAATCAACCCCTCCTGACACCAGCTGCTTTTCCCTCCAGCGCCAAGGGAATACTGCAGAATCTTCTCAAATGAGGGCAATTTGTGCCCCAGTGGACATTTGACAACGTCTGGACACGTGTTTTGTTGTCACAACTGGGTGTGGGGGTTCCTGGCATCTAGTGAGGACAGGGATGCTGCTCTACCTCCTACAGAACATAGGACGGCCCCCACAACTCAGTGACCCAGCACAAAATGTCCACCTTGGTGTAGTTGGCCGGGTGCGGTGGCTCACGCCTGTAATCACAGCACAACTTTGGGAGGCCAAGGCAGGTGGATCACTGGAGCCCAGGAGTTTGAGAGCAGCCTTTGTAACATAGCGAAATGCTGTCTCTATTATTATTTTTCTAAAAATTGGTGCAGTTGAGAAATGCTGGAACAGTGTGACAGGCTGAGCAATTCATATCTGGACCATGGTAGGCAGTGATCAAAGGCAAGATGAACATGAGTTCACAGGAGATGCTGACTGACCCCCGCTTAGGTATGTCTTCAGGTCCTCCAGGAGCAAAGCACTAATGTGTGCACCTCACCATCTGTGTTTCAGGGCACATTCCAATGCAATCTCAAACTGCTGTTTTACCTTCAGTGGCCATTTCCTGTGTACAAGCTCCTGGGATAAAAACTTAAAAATATGGAACGTCCACACAGGGGAGTTTCGAAACAGTGGAGCCTGTGTGACCCTGATGCAGGGCCACGAAGGTTCCGTCAGTTCCTGTCACTTTGCCAGAGACAGTGAGTAATTAACACGCGGAAGGCCCCCGTTCCTGTGGGAGTGCTGGGCAGAATTCTCCATGTTCCATTCAGACGGAGAAGCGATTTCCAATGATGCTGACAGGGAGGGCGGATTCTTCCCCATGAGAACAAAAAAGCCAAGAGGGAAGACCACAGGCACCAGTTTACGGTGGTAGAAACTCAGCTCAATGTGGCTTATGCAACCAAAGAAATTGATTAATCCTGTAATGGAAAACTCCAAGAGCAGGTCTGACTTCAGGCATCGATGGGACAAGAGAGTCAATGCTGCTGGGAACCCAACTCTTCCACTCTGTCTCTCAACCTAGCTTCCCTGTGTATCAGCCTTTACCCCCAAGGAGGCAAAGATGGCCAGATGCGGTGGCTCATGCCTGTAATCCCAATGCTTTGGGAGGCCGAGGTGGGAGGATTGCTTGAAGCCAGGAGTTCAAGACCAGCCTGGGCAACATAGCAAGACCCTGTCTCTACAAAAAAACTAAAAAATTAGCTGGGTGTGGTGGTGCACACCTGTAGTCTCAGCTCTTCAAGAGGCTGAGGTGGTAGGATCACTTCAGCCCAGGAGTTTGAGACTGCAGTGAGCTGTGATTGTGCTACTGTACTCCAGCCTGGGCAACAGAGTGAGACCCTGTGTCTGGAAAACTGGAAAAAAAAAAAAAAAAAAAAAAAAGGCCAGGCACAATGGCTCATGCCTGTAATCCCAGCACTTTGGGAGGCTGAGGTGGGCGGATCACCTGAGGTCAGGAGTTCAAGATCAGCCTGGCCAACATGGTGAAACCCCATCTCTACTAAAAAATACAAAAATTAGCCAGGTGTGGTGGTGGGTGCCTGTAATCCCAGCTACTCAGGAGACTGAGGCAGGAGAATCATTTGAACCCGGGAGGTGGAGGCTGCAGTGAGCCAAGATAGCACCACTGCACTCCAGCCTGGGTGACAGAGACTCTGTCTCAAAAAAAAAAAAAAAAAAATATATATATATATATT
>NC_045454.1:24031774-24039270 GCF_002776525.5 Piliocolobus tephrosceles | reverse complement strand
AATGACAGCCTCTGATTGGCCAGGTCTGGGTGATTTGCTCACCTGCAGAGCTAGGGTTTGGGGTCAGAACCCCCTGATGCAGAGGGACTAAGAGTAGGCAAGGAGTGTTTCCCCACAGGAAATTGGGGAGCTGTTGTCAGATAAAGGGACATAGATGTGAATGGGGGCAGTGACAGGAAGCCACCGCGGCTAGCCAGCTCCAGGGAGGGAAGTGGGTGCTCTTGACACTCAGGAGCCAAACGTATGCTCCCCTATCCGAGTGAGGAGCTCTGTGTGTCTGGGGGCCTCAGCTGGCACACACGCCACTGGGGCCTGGCTTGAGAAGTGCTAGGGGGCAACTTTCCCTCTTCAGCAGCACCCCTTGTCTAAGTCCCACTGTGAGGCGCCCTACCAACTTCTGTCCTTGGCTTTATGGGGTTCAGAATCACATGCAGTTGAGCCAAAATCATGCCACTGCGCTCCTATACTCCAACCTGGGTGACGGAGTGAGACTCTGTCTCAAAAAAAGAAAAAAAAAAAAATCACATGCAGTCAATCATTATTATTCCAGATTCTGTATTTGTGAATTTACCTTCTTGCTGATATCTATCTGGAAACTTAAAGTCAACATTCATGGCACTTTCGAGGTCACTCACAGACGTGAAAAGCAGCAAACAATCTAAGTCACCTCCCAGCTGAGGTTGGACAAGGCAACACTCTGCCTTCTTGTTTCACCTCCCACGTGGTAAAATGTCCTTTATGTGGTCTATTTAGCGCCACCGTTTGTTTGATTGTTTGTTTGTTTGTTTTGCTCCCTCTGTTGCCCAGGCTGGAGTGCAGTTGCGCGATCTTGGCTCACTGCAACCTCCGCCTCCTGGGTTCAAGTGATTCTCCTGTCTCAGCCTTTCAAGAAGCTGGGATTACAGGTGTGCACTACCATGCCTGGCTAATTTTTGTGTTTTTAGTAGAGATGGGGTTTCACCATGTTGGCTAGGCTGTTCTTGAACTCCTGTCCTCATGTGATCTGCCTGCCTCCGCCTCCCAAAGTGCTGGGATTACAGACGTGAGCCACCACACCCAGGCTTTCTTTTGCTTTTTTTTTGGTGATTTTCCTGTGTATAATGGCTCCCTTGGCCATGTGTGGTGGCTCACAGCTTGAATTTCAGTGCTGGGGAGGCTGAGGTGGGAGTATTGCTTGAGCCCAGGAGTTCGAGATGAGCCTGGGCAACATAGTGAGACTTCATCTCTACCAAAAAAAGGTGTGCTGGCACCTGCTTGTAGTCCCAGCTACTGAGGAACTGAAGTGGGAGGATCGCTTGAGACCAGGAGTTTGAAGCTGCTATGAGCTAGGATTGCACCACTGCACTCTAGCTTGGGTGACAGAGCAAGACCTTGTCTCTAAACTTAAATAAATAAATAAATAAATAATAAATAAATAAATAAATAAATAAATAAAATGATCCCTAAGCACAGTGCTGAAGTGCTGTTTACTGTTCCTAAGTGCAAGAGCGCTATGATGGGGAAAATGCATGCATCCATTCATGCATGAGTTATAGCTGTTGGCTGTGAGTTCGATGTAAACAAATCAACAGTATATGTGCAATAAGGTGTCTTTAAACAGAAACACGCATAAAACAAGGTTATGTACTGATCAACTGATGAGAATGTGACCAGAGGCTCACAGGAACCTGACCCTGTATTTCCCCTAGAAGTGATGGTTCAGTATTTGCTAATTTAGTGTCTGCAAAAACTGCAGAGGCCGCCAGCCTTTTTGGCGCCAGGGACTGGTTTCACGGAAAACAACTTTTCCACAAACGGGAGGTGTGGGGGATGGTTTCGGGATGATCCAAGTGTATTACATTTATTGTGCCCATTATTTTTATTATTATTACATTGTAATATATAGTGAAATACAAGTCACCATCATGTAGAATCGGTGGGAGCCCTGAGCTTGTTTTCTTGCAACTAGATGGTCCCATCTGGGGCTGATGGGAGACAGTGACAGATTCATCAGGCATTAGATTCTCATAAAGAGTGCACAGCCTAGATCCCTCGCATGTGCAGTTCACAATACGGTTCATGCTCCTGTGAGAATCGAATGCTGCAGCTGATCTGACCCGAGGCAGAGCTCAGGCGGTAATATGAGCGATGGGGAGTGGCTGTAAATACAGATGAAGCTTTGGCTCGCTTGCCCACTGCTCAGTGTCTGCTGTGTGGCCCAGTTCCCAACAGGCCATGGATTGGTACCAGTCTGTGGCCCAGGGGTTGGGGACCCCTGTCATAGAACATAACTACCGTGAATGATGAGAATCAGCTGTAATTGGCTTGGGGTCATGGAGCCACCCCAGGAAGGGGTTTCAGTGTCATCAGAATGAGCTGAGGTGGCACCTTGCCAAGGCATCTTCAGCTGGCTTTGGGCTCACTTGGCTTAGAAATATGATCCCCATCTCCACCGTTTCATTTTCTGTTTTAGGCTCTTTTCTCATTTCTGGAGGATTTGACAGGACTGTGGCTATTTGGGACGTAGCAGAAGGCTACCGGAAGCTCTCCTTGAAGGTACGTGTGGCCAGCATGAGATCGAGGATCTGAACTTCCCTCCGGAGTCCTTCCCGTGCTCAGTGCTGGGTGCTGGGGATGCAGCCATGGGCGACACAGGTCTAGATGCCTCTGTGGGCTGACGAAGGACAGACAGGAAGCCAGCAAACACACCACCGACAGTGAGGAGTGAAATGGAGAAACCACAACAGGGTGACATGATGGTGACAGATGCGGGGGACCCATCCACACTGCACAGGCAGGGAGAGCTTCCCGGAGAAGGAGGTGTTTGAGCTGAGCACAGAAAGGACTGCATAAGTGGGGATCTTGAAGAAGAAGGGCAGTCCAAGCAGAAGGAACAGCTGATGCGAAAAACCCGAGGTGGGAGTGTCCAAGAACAGCAGAAGTTACTGTGCAGGGCTGGGCACGGCAGCTCACGCCTGTAATCCCAGTACTTCGGGAGGCTGAGGTGGGCGGATCACCTGAGGTCAGGAGTTCGAGACCAGCCTGGCCAACATGGTGAAACCCCTGTCTTTACTAAAAATACAAAAATGAGCCGGGTGTGGTGGTGCGAACCTGTAGTCCCAGCTACTTGGGAGACTGAGGTGGGAGGATCATTTGAACCCGGGAGGCAGAGGTTGCAGTGGGCTGAGATTGTGCCATTGCACTTCAGCCTGGGTGATTGAGCGAGGCTCTGTCTCTAACAAAACAACAAACAAAAACCAGAAATTACCATGAAGAGGGATGCATACCATAGTGAGGCATGCACAGAAAGCGTGGGGCTCCAAAATGGGGATGTAACTGGATGCTCTGGGGTACAAGTGAGAGGAGCCCCAACTCAGAGTGGCTCTATGATAAGGGGATGTGTTATCCAACACAGCAAGAACCCACGATTGCCTCATGCACACAGCATGTTCCCCCACGGGGCCCCGCACGCCAGGATTTCTGCACACTCCCTGGTTTCACGACCTCACTGTCACCTTTGGCTGTGAATGCGTGCATCCCTAGTTCTTGGTCTTTCTGTCCCCAGGGACACAAAGTAGACATGTGTCCTCGAGCAGCCCATGTTCAGGTCCCTGGGGCTGGTCTATCTGAGCTGTCTTCTCCTAGGACTTGGGGAGACAAAGCGAGTTTACTCACAGCAAATAAACAGCTTAAAATGGAATGTTAAACCACTCTGTGCTTAAAGTCTCTCTGTCATCTGGGCACAGTGGCTCATGCCTGTAATCCCAGCACTTTGGGAGGCTGAGGCTGGAGGATCATTGGAAGTCAGGAGTTTGAGACCAGCCTGGCCAACATAGTGAAACCCTATCTCTACTAAAAATACAAAAATTGGCCGGGCGTGGTGGCTCAAGCCTGTAATCCCAGCACTTTGGGAGGCTGAGACGGGCAGATCACGAGGTCAGGAGATCGAGACCCTTCTGGCTAACACGGTGAAACCCCGTCTCTACTAAAAAAATACAAAAAAACTAGCCGGGCGAGGTGGCGGGCGCCTGTAGTCCCAGCTACTCGGGAGGCTGAGGCAGGAGAATGGCGTGAACCCAGGAGGCGGAGCTTGCAGTGAGCTGAGATCTGGCCACTGCACTCCAGCCTAGGTGACAGAGCGAGAGTCCATCTCAAAAAAAAAAAAAAAAAAAAAAAAAGATTAGCCAGATGTGGTGATGCCCACCTGTAGCCCCAGCTACTTGGGAGGCTGAGGCATAAGAATCTCTAGAGCCTCGGAGGCAAGGCTGCGGTGAGCTGAGACAGCACCACTGGACTCCAGCCTGGGTGACAGAGCTGGTTGTTCTATTCTCTCTCCTCTTCTCTTCTCTCCTCTCTGTCTGTTCTCCCATCCCCAAACTCCTGTCCTTTTATTACACTAAGCGGTTTAACCTTCTCTCTGATTCCTTTTTCTCTGACCACACGATGGCCTCACCTTCTGCCTCTTTCCGTAAGGGGAAGGCCAAAGAAGGACAGAGATGCTGGCATAAAGCCCAGCCATCATTCAGTGCCTGAGGCAGCAATAGCAGCTATCTGCGCTTAACCCCCCACTTTTTTTTTTGGAGATGGAGTCTCTGCTGGAGTGCAGTGGCGTGATCTCGGCTCACTGCAACCTCTGCCTCCCGGGTTCATGCCATTCTCCTGCCTCAGCCTCCTGAGTAGCTGGGACTACAGGTGCCAGCCATCACACCTGGCTATACATATATATATATATATATATTTTTTTTTGTATTTTTTAGTAGAGACGGGGTTTCACCGTGTTAGCCAGGATGGTCTCGATCTCCTGACCTTGTGATCCACCTGTCTCAGCCTCCCAAAGTGCTGGGATTACAGTCGTGAGGCACCGCGCCCGGCCTGCTCTGAGCTATTTACCTAAAGAAAACATCCCACTCCTCCTCTGCTTAAGCCACAGTGGATCAAGTTTGCAGTTATTGGAAGCCGAAAGCCCCTCACTTACAGGGCCTCTGAGGGGTATTCCCTAGAACGAAGAATGCAAACAAAAACCTGAGACCAGCTGGGAATATAATATTTCTCCCCCAATCCTGCTAAACACCAGAGTACTATTTTAGAAAACCATACACAGTGGCACACAGATTTGTGGTCCCGGCTACTTGGGAGGCTGAGGCAGGAGAATCACTTGAGCCCAGGAGGTAGAGGCTGCGGTGAGCTATGATTGAGCTGCCACACTCCAGCCTGGGGGACAGAGAGTGAGACCCTGTCTCAAAATAAAAATAACTAAATAAATAAATATAGAATGGGCAGGGCATGGTGGCTCATGCCTGTAATTCCAGCACTGTGCGAGGATTAGGCGGGCAGATCACTTGAGGTCAGGAGTTTGAGACCAGCCTGGCCAACATGGTGAAACCCCGTCTCTACTAAAAATAGAAACATTAGCTGGGCATGGTGATGGGCACCTGTAATCCCAGCTACTTGGGAGGCCAAGGCTGGAGAATTGCTTGAACTCAGGAGGTGAAGGTTGCAGTGAGTGGAGATTGCGCCACTGCACTCCAGCCTGGGCAACAAGACCAAAACTCTGTCTCAAAAACAAACCAAAAAAAAAAACCCCCAAAAAAACCAGCAAAAAAACATAGAATGTACATATATCCCACATCTTTACACTTTGTATTCCACCCTCAATGTTGTTGATGAAACCAAGGAAGTACAATGAGCTGCTCTGCTCTTTTTTTTTTTTTTTTTTTGGAGACAGTCTCGCTCTGTCGCCCAGGCTGGAGTGCAGTGGCGTGATCATGACTCACTGCAGCCTCAACCTCCCTGGGCTCAAGTGACTCTCCCACTTTAGCCTCCTGAGTAGTTGGGATTACAGGGGCATGTCACACCATGCCCAGTTAATATTTTGTATTTTTAGTAGAGATGGGATTTCACTACGTTGCCCAGGCTGGTCTCAAACTCCTGGACTCAAGCGATCTGTCCACCTCAACCTCCCAGACTGCTGGGATTACAGGCATGAGCCACTGCGCTCAGCCTGCTAGCTCTGAAATGTTAGCAACACTGGGTTTTTGACTCTTTGTTGTTGTGTTTTTTTTTTTCTTTTTTGAGACAGAGTCTCGCTCTGCTGCCCAGGCTGGAGTGCAGTGGCCGGATCTCAGCTCACTGCAAGCTCCGCCTCCTGGGTTTACGCCATTCTCCTGCCTCAGCCTCCCGAGTAGCTGGGACTACAGGCGCCCGCCACGTCGCCTGGCTAGTTTTTTTTTTGTATTTTTTTTTTTTTTTAGTAGAGACAGGGTTTCACCGTGTTAGCCAGGATGGTCTCGATCTCCTGACCTCGTGATCCACCTGTCTCGGCCTCCCAAAGTGCTGGGATTACAGGCTTGAGCCACCGCGCCCGGCCTGTTGTTTTTTTAGAATGGGACCTCACTCTGTTGCCCAGGCTAAAGTGCAGTGGTACAATCATGGCTCACTGAAGCTTCTACCTCCTGGGCTCAGGTGACCCTCCCACCTCGGCTTCCCAAAGGGCAGGTTACAGGTGTGAGCCACCACACCCAGCTTGTTTTTGTTGTTCTTTCAAAATTATTTTCTCCAGGTTTTCATTAAAATTTGATATTTCTTCAGGGCCATAATGACTGGGTGATGGATGTTGCCATTAGCAACAACAAGAAATGGATCCTGTCTGCTTCCAAGGTAAAAGTGGCCAAGCTTACAATATCGATCACATTCGTCAGAATCGGTGATAGCGGAAGAGTTATTGCCAAGTATAAAATTCCTGGGTGGGTTCGGTGAGCTGTACCTGGCCGGGCCATAGTGTTCACGGAGCTGCCTGGGAATGTGGAGAGCATGTCCTTCCATCCGCAAATGCAAGGAGTTTCCAGGTATTTCTGTGTCTGCACTGTTGACATTTGAACTTTGTTGGAAAAAGTGTCTGACTGGATCGGTGAGCAGTGGAGCCAATGGGGGGCTTGAAGGGAAAGCATTAGCTAATGGATAAGCCTTGGAGACCACCCAGCTACTTGGGAGGCTGAAGTGGGAGGGTGGCCTGAGCCTGGGAGGTTGAGGCTGCAGTGAGTCGTGATGGCATCACTGCACTCCAGCCTGGGCCAAACAATGAGACCCTGACTAAAAAAAAAAAAAGTTGGGTGTGGTGGCCGCTCATGTCTGCTCATGTCTGTAATCCCAGCACTTTGGGAGGCCAAGGTAGGCAGATAGCTTGAGCTCAGGACTTTGAGACCAGCCTAGGCAATGTGGCGAAACCCTGTCTCTACAAAAAATTAGCCAGGCATAGTGATGTGAGCCCAGAGTCTCAGTTACTCTAGGCCCAGCTACTTGGGAGGCTGAGATGGGAGGAATGCTTCAGCTTAGGAGGCTGAGGCTGCAGTGAGCTGTGACCATGCCATTAATACTCTAGCCTGGGTGACAGAATGAGACCCTGGGAAGAAAGAAAGAAGAAAGAAGAAGGAAGGAAGGAAGGAAGGAAGGGAAAGAAAGAGAGAGAGAGACAGAAAGAAAGAAAGAAAGAAAGAAAGAAAGAAAGAAAGAAAGAAAGA
>NC_045454.1:24000385-24031764 GCF_002776525.5 Piliocolobus tephrosceles | reverse complement strand
GAAAGAAAGAAAGAAAGAAAGAAAGAAAGAAAGAAAGAAAGAAAGAAGAAAGAAAGAAAGAAAGAAAGAAAGAAAGAAAGAAAGAAAAAAGAAGAAAAGAGGAGGGGAGGGGAGGAGAGGGGAGAGGAGAGGAGAGAAGAGGTGAGGAGGAAGACAGGAAGGAGAGGCAGGCAGGCAAGTTGGGAGGGAGGGAATGAAGGGAAGGAAGAGAATTTTACCTCTTCCTTTTCAATTTGGAAAAAATTGAATTTGAAAAATCCAAAACCCTTTCATGATAATAATAAAAAACTCAGAAAGCTAGGAATAAAGGGAAAATTCCTCAACATGATAAAGAGTGTTTATAAAAAATCTGCAGCTAACATGATTCTCAGTGGTAAAAGACTAAAATTTTTCTTCCTTAAGATCAGGATCAGGACAAGGATGCCTACTTTCATTTGGCACAATCTCAGCTCACTGCAACCTCCATCTCCTGGATTCAAGCAATTCTTCTGGTAGAAACGGGATTTCACCATGTTGTCCAGGCTGGCCTTGAACTCCTGACTTCAAGTGATCTGCCGGCCTTGGCCTCTCAAAGTGCTGGGATTACAGGTGTGAGCCACTATGCCCAGCCAAAATGATTTCTTTCTTTTTTTTTTTTTTTGAGATGGAGTCTTGCTCTGTTGCCTAGGCTGGCGTGCAGTGGCATGATCTCGGCTCATTGCAACCTCTATCTTCTGGGTTCAAGCAGTTCTCCTGCCTCAGCCTCCTGAGTAGCTGGGATTACAGGCATGTGCCACTATGCCCAGCTAATTTTTTGCATTTTTAGTAGAGACAGGGTTTCACCATGTTGGCAAGGCTGGCCTTGAACTCTTGACCCCGTGATCCACCCACCTCTGACTCCCAAAGTGCTGGGATTACAGGCATGACCAACCATGCCTGGCCCCAAAATTATTTCTATTCGTAGGTGGCATGATCATAAATATAAAAAATCCCAAAGAATTCACAAGAAAGCTACTAAAGCTAATAAATGCATTCAACAAAGTTTCAGGGTACAAAATCAACACAAAAAAAGCAGTTGTGTTTCTATACACCAGCAATGAACAATCTGAAAAGGAAAAGCAATTCCATTTACAATGGCATCTAAAACAATACTTACAAATAAATCTAACAAAGGTGGTGAAAGACTGGCACAATGAATACTATGAAGTATTGCTTAAAGAAATTAAAGAAGACCTGAATGAATGGAAAGACATCCTATATTCATGGACAGGAAGACTCATCATTAAGATGTCAGTACTACTCAAAGTAATCTATAGATTCTGCATAATCCCTATCAAAATTCCAACAGCATTTTCATATGAAATTGCAAGGGGCCCCAAACAGCCAAAACACTCCTGAAGAAGGAGAAGGAGAAGGGTAAGGAGAAGAATAAGAGGGAGAAGGAGAAGAAGAAAATTGGAGGACTCACACTTCCTGACTTTGAAGTTACTACAAGTCTATAGTAATTAAAACAGTGTGGTTCTGGCATAGGGACAAACATATAGACTGATGGCTTAGAATAGAAAGCCCAGAAATAAGGGATTTTTGACAAGGGTGCTAAGACCATTCAATGGAGAAGGGACAGTCTTTTCAACAAATGCTTCTGGGAAAATTGGAAATTTACATGCAAAGGATGAAACTGCACCCTTACCTAATACTGTATAGAAAAATTAACTCAGGATCAAACACCTTAACTTGAGAGCTAAACTGTAAAACCCTTAGAAGAAAACAGTAGAGAAAATCTTCATGATATTGAATTTGGCAGTGATTTCATGGATATGACAACAAAAGTATAGGCAATGAGAGCAAAAATAGATAACCTAACCTTCGTCAAAATTAAGAACTTTTGTGCATCAAAGGATAATATCAAGAAAGCGAAAAGACAGCTTAGAGAATGGGAGAAAATAGTTGCACATCATGTATCTGATAAGAGATTAATATGCAGAATACATAAAGAACTTTGAAAACTCAACAACAAAAAACAACCCAATTCAAGGATGGGCGAAAGACTCGAATAGACATTTCTCCAAAGAAGATATACAAATGGCCAAGAAGCATATGACAAGATGCTCAACATCATTAGTCATTAGGGAAACGCAAATCAAAAGCACTGTGAGGTACCACTTCACATCTACTACGAGGTGTATAATAAAAAAAACTCAGAAAATAATGAATGTTGGCAAAGGATGTGGAGCAACTGGAACCCTTGTGCATGACTGATGGGAATGTAAAATAGTGCAGCTGCTGTGGGAAATGGTCTGGCAGTTCCGCAAAAGCTTAAACGGAACTACCATATGATCCAGCAACTCCACTTTTGTGTGTTTTGTTTTTTGAGACGGAGTTTCACTCTTGTTGCCCAGGCTAGAGTGCAATGGCGTGATGTCCACTTACTGCAACCTACGCCTCCCGGGTTCAAGTGATTCACCTGCCTCAGCCTCCTGAGTAGCTGGGATTACAGGTGCGTGTCACTATACCCAGCTAATTTTTGGGTTTTTAGTAGAGACAGGGTTTCGCCATGTTAGCCAGGCTGGTCGCGAACTCCTGACCTCGGGTGATCCACCCGCCTCGGCCTCCCAAAGTGCTGGGATTATAGGTGTGAGCCATTCTGCCCTGCCCACTTTTGGGTTTATATTCAAAAGAACTGAAGGCAGGGCCTTACTGATACTTATATGCCAATGTTCATAGTAGCATTATTTATCATAGCTAAAAGGTAGAAGCGACCTAGGTGTTGGACGAATGGATACATAAAGTGTGGTCTATCCATACAAGGGAATTCAGCCATAAAAAGGGGGAAATTCTGACATGCTGCATCATGGATGAATCCTGATGACATGCTAAGTGAAATAAGCCAGTCACAAAAGGGCAAATACGGTAATGATTCTTCTTAGACGAGGAATCCAGCATAGCCAAATTCAGAGACAGAAGGTAGAATGGTGGTTGCCAGAGGCTGGAGGGTGGGGAGAAAGTAATTATTTAATGGGTAATGGAGTTTTTGTTGGGGATGATGAAAAAGTTTTGGGTATAGAGAGTGGTTATGGTGACAGAAGATTGTGAATGTATTTAATGTGACTTAATTGTATACTTACAAATTGTTAAAATGATATAATGTTGTATATATTTTATCACGTTAAAAAAACCAACAATGACATGTTTCTTTCTGTCCCTTAATACAGTAGGATATCTTTGCTTTTCTGTTTCCATGGCAAATAATACTTCTCTGAACTGCTTGCAACCTTCAGGACATCCTTTTAGTTTCTGTAGTGGTAAAACTGAACACTGTCAAATGTAAAACTCGCTTTGATTCGCAGCTCTGTTCTTATCAAGCCCACATTATACTGATTCCTGGTGTCAGCCCAGTGTGATAACTTCAAGCTAAACATCCCCTCAGCAAAGTCATTTGAGCATGAATACTTAACATTTCATTTACTGGCTGGGGGTGGTGGCTCATGCCTGTAATCTCAGCGCTTTGGGAGGCCGAGGCAGGTGGATCACCTGGGGTCAGGAGTTCGAGACCAGCCTAGCCAACATGGTGAAACCCTGTCTGTACTAAAAATACAAAAATTAGCCAGGCTTGGTGGCGTGTGACTGTAGTCCCAGCTACTTGGGGCGCTGAGGCAGGAGAATTGCTTGAACTTGGGAAGGGGAGGTTGCAGTGAGCCAAGATCAAGTCATGGCACTCTAGCCTGGGTGACAGAGTGAGACCCAGTCTCAAAAAAAAAAGATTTTACTTATTGGCAACAATAGGTTCTTTGATTTGCAGGCTTTATTTCCCAGCACTCCAAAAATGTTCAATGTACTAAATCTATAAGCTTGCTTTAAAAGACCAGGTATTTGTCAATGAAGTCCTTTGCACTATAAACTCATGGTATAGGCTATATCTATCTAAAATGTGCATTATTTATTTATTTATTTTATTTTATTTTTGAGACGGAGTTTCTCTCTTGTTGCCCAGGCTGGAGTGCAATGGTGCAATCTTGGCTCACTGCAACCTCCGCCTTCCGGGTTCAAGCGATTCTCCTGCCTCAGCCTCCTGAGTAGCTGGGATCACAGGCGTGTGCCATCACACCTGGCTGATTTTGTATTTTTAGTAGAGATGCGGTTTCTCCATGTTGGTCAGGCTGGTCTCGAACTCCTGTCCTCTGGTGATCCACCCACCTCGGCCTCCCAAAAATGCTGGGATTACAGGCGTGAGCCACAGCGTCTGGCCCATTTATTTATGTTTTAAAGAGATAGGGTCTTGCTATGTTGTCCAGACTGGAGTGTAGTGGCACAATCTCAGCTCACTGCAGCCTCAGCCTCCCAGGCTCAGGCAATCCTCCTTCCTTAGCCTCCCCAGTAGCTGGGATTACAGGTACCCGCCACCATGCCTGGCTAATTTTTTGTATTTTTAGTGGAGATGGAGTTTGGCCTTGTTGTCCAGGCTGATCTCAAACTCCTGTCCTCAAGTGATTCACCTGCCTTGGCCTCCCAATGTGCTGGGATTACAGGCATGAGCCACTGTGCCCGGCCCATTTTAACATCTTTTCTATGGTCAGAAATGATAATAGCCATCTTGTAGGCACATGTTTAAGGAAGATATCTCTTTCCATTTCGCTAATTGAAAATCTTGGCTGGGCACGGTGGTTCATGCCTGTAATGCCAGCAATTTGGGAGGCTGAGGTGGGCAGATTGCCTGAGCCCAGGAGTTTGAGACCAGCCTGGGTAACATGCCAAAATCCCGTCTCTACTAAAAATACAAAAAATTAGTGGGATATGGTGGTGTGTGCCTGTAGTCCCAACTATTCAGGAGGCCAAGGCAGGAGAATCACTGGAGCCTGGGAGGCGGAGGTTGTAGTGAGCTGAGAGCACACCACTGCACTCCAGCCTGGGTAACAGAATAAAACCCTGTCTTATAGAAAGAAAAAAAAATCTCATTAAGTGCTTCTGTACATTTTGAGGAAGGTGAAAAGTGGCCCCAAACTTTTATTATGAAAGACCCAACATTATAGGTAAGAAAACCACACTCCCTTTTTAGGAGTTTTGTGTACAAAGCGTGCAGGCCCTTTGGCATTGCATTTGCTTTGGTAAGAAATTTACGGAAGGAATGGAATTTGCCAAAATTTACAATGGCACTGTCTGCTGAATATGGAGATACATGAGCAAAGTCTAGTTTGCATTTAGATAAGGACCAACATGCTTTGGTTTTCTGCAGTTTTATTAAAATCTTCATAGAAATCCAGAAGATTAAAAACTCCAACTTAATTTTTTTAGAGACAGGGTCTTACCACGTCACTCAGGCTGGAGTGCAGTGGCGCGATCATAGCTCACAGCAGCTTCAAACTCCTGGGCTCAGGTAATCCTCTTGCCTCAGCCTTCTGAGTAGCTGGGACTACAGGTGTGCACCACCACACCCAGCTAATTAAAAAAAAAATTATTATTATTATTTTGAGACAGAGTCTTTCTCTGTCACCCAGGCTGGAGTGCAATGGTGCAATCTCGGCTTACTGCAACCTCTGCCTCCCAGGTTCAAGCGATTCTCCTGCCTCAGCCTCCTGAGTAGCTGGGATTATGGGCACGCAGCACCACACCCGGCTAATTTTTGTATTTTTAGTAGAGACAGGGTTTCATCATGTTGGCCAGGCTAGTCTCAAACTCCTGACCTCAGGTGATCCACATGCCTTGGCCTCCAAAAGTGCTGGGATTGCAGGTGTGAGCCACCATACCTGGCCTAACAAATTTTTTTTTTTTTTATTCTGCAGACACAAGGTCTCGCTATATTGCCCAGGCTGGTCTTGAATTCCTGTGCTGAAGCCATCCTCCTGCATATGCCTCTCAAAGTGCTGGGATTACAGGTGTGAGCCACCATGCCCAGCTTGAAACTAACTTTCAAATTAAAGTAGCTAAGAGCAAGGAGGACATTTTTTGTTGCCACGATTTGGCAAATCACTTGCTATACTGTAGGAAGTATGCTTATTGGTAAGATCTGACCGCTGCACTCAGTATGAAGCCAACACATCTATTACCAAAAAAAAGCCAACACATCTATTACAAAAATGTCCCCTTTGTTTTCCCATAGGACATTTAGTTGCAACTGCTGAATCAAGAAATGTAACATACTCAGTGTATGTGTTTTTTTATTGCTGCTATAATAAGTTGCCAGACTGTACTGTTTAAACATTAAACAACACAAATTTAATATCCTACAGTTCTGTAAGACAGAAGTCTGACAAGCTCTCGCTGGGCTAACATCCAGGTATCAACAGGACTGCATTCCTTTCGGGAACTATTATTAACTAAAGTCCATGGTTTACAGCGTTTCATGCTTTGTGTTGTATAGTTCTACGGGTTTTGCCAAATGTATATCATATATCCACCAATACAGTGTCATACAGAATAGTTTTTTTTTTTTTTTGAGACAGTCTCACTCTATTGCCCAGGCTTGAGTGTAGTGGCATGATCTTGGCTCACTGCAACCTCTGCCTCCTGGGTTCAAGCAATTCTCCTGTCTTGGCTTCCCAAGTAGCTGGGACTACAGGTGTATGCCACCATACCCAGCTATTTTTGTATTTTTAGTAGAGACGGGGTTTCACCATTATTGGTCAGGCTGGTCTTGAACTTCTACCTCACCCACCTTGGCCTCTCAAAGTGGTGGGATTACAAGCATGAGCCACCACGCCTGGCCATACAGAATAGTTTTACTGTTCATCCCTCCTCCTCTTTCCCATAATCCTGGGCAACCACTGATGTATTTACTTTAGTTTTGCCTTTTCCAGAATGTCATGTGGTTGGAATTATACTCTGTAGCCTCTTCAGGTTGGCTTCTACGGCTTAACAATGTGCATTGAAGGCTCCTCTGTCTTTTTGTGCCTTGACAGCCCATGTCTTTTGATTGTTGAATGATATTCCTTTGTATGGATGTACCACAGCCTGTTTTGTGACCATTGCTTTGCTATTTGTTTTAGGATAGGACCATGAGACTGTGGAATATTGAAGAAATTGACCAAATTCCTTTGGTAATCAAGTACAAAAAGGCTATGGGCTTAAAGGTGAAACAGGTTGGTATTGGGTAAAATTAAGCCCAGTGAAGGCTTTCATTAGTTCCCTCTATAAATTAATTTATCATTTAAATGAACTCTGGGCACCTGGAGATGCAACCGTGAACGAACGGACTGCCATTTTTGCCCCGGGGGAGCTTAAATTCTAAAAGAGAGGAAACAAAGAGGAAAGACACAAGAAAAATGTGTAGTAAGTCGCATGGTGATAAGTAATTGACAGAAAAATACACAAGAAACGGGAATAGGAGTGCTGGAGGTTGCCAGATTTTAAAGGGTGGTTAGGATAAGTCTCATTGAGAGGTGACCGCTGTGTCGACTTGAAGGTGGTGAGGGGATGAGCCATGTAGATATTTAAAGGAAAGAACTTCCAGCTGGATGCAGTGGCTCACGCCTGTAATCCCAACGTTTTGGGGGGCTGAAGCAGGCAGATTACCTGAGGTAGGAGTTTAAGACTAGCCTGGACAACATGGTGAAGCCCCATCTCTACTAAAAATACAAACAAATTAGCCAGGCGTAGTGGTGCAGGCCTGTAATTTCAGCTACTCGGGAGGCTAAGGCAGGATAATCCCTTGAACCTGGGACTGGGAGGTGGAAGTTGTAGTGAGTCGAGATTTCACCACTGCACTCCAGCCTGGGTGACAGAGAGAGACTCTGTCTCAAAAAAAAAAAAAAAAAAAAAAAAGAAAGAAAGAAAGAAATTCCCAGCAAAGAGAACAGCCAATGCAGAGCCTAAGAGGCAGGAGTCAGCCTGGTATGTCGGAGGGATGGAGTGAGGGGGCGTGGAGGGGATGAAGCCTGCAGGAGCACTGGTCAGTGGAGGAATGGCCAGGTACACAGCTGGGCACTGCGTGAGCCTCCTACCCTGGGTAGGTCCCCAGTGCCCCACTTCCCATGCAAGAGGCTCAGGTGCCCGCACTTCTCTAGTGCAAGAGCTTGGTGGTCGGGCCAGCATATTTTCTGCTTCACCAGGCCCAGCCTGGGCTGGCCACAGAGGCTGTCCCTGGGCAGTGGAGGCAACTTCCCGCTGGAGCCTCTCTGTGCACACACCTGGCTGCTGCCTTGGAGTGTGGGCCGGGCCCACTTGAGTCCTTTCCTGGGAATCCTGGAGCCACCTAGACCTGACCTCCTCTCAGGTTTGGCTGGGAGCCACGGCTTCTGGGAATGGCTAATTTGGGAGCCGCACAGCAAGGCAGGAGTATGAGGGGTGGGACTCATACGGGCCTTGTCCCTGTGGCCGTGTTGGCCATTAAACCCTGAAAGCTGACTTGCTACAGAGCAGTGATGGCCCTTGACTTTCACCCGCCACCTAGGGCAGGGCCTGGGAGCCGCCTCCTCCGTGAGCCCTGCTGTTCTGGGGTTGGACCGTGGGATGTAGGAATGTAGGATAAGGTAGGTAAAGGATCAAATTTCTTTTTTCTTTTTCTCTATTTCTTTTTCGAGAGGGAGTCTAGCTCTGTCACCCAGGCTGGAGTGCAGTCACGCAATCTCGTCTCACTGCAACCTCCGCCTCCCAGGTTCAAGCGATTCTCCTGACTCAGCCTCCTGAGTAGCTGAGACTACAGGCGCCCACCACTACGCCCGGCTAATTGTTTTGTGTTTTTATTGGAGACGGGGGTTTTACCATGTTGGCCAGGCTGGTCTCGAACTCCCGAGCTCAAGTGATCCACCCACCTCAGCCTCCCAAAGTGCTGGGACTACAGGCGTGAGCTCTCCGAGCCCAAACTGGTATCTAATTTATTTCTTGAAAAAAAAGGAAAAGAAAGAGACCTACCTGAAGCTGAAGCAAGGATGAACCTGCTGCATTTGACTTGCTCTGAATCAATCAACATGAGAAGCCTCAGAGGCCAGGCTGCCCTGAGGCCTGCCCCAGGTGGGGTTTACCCCTCTCTCCAGCAGGCCTCAGTGTCCTGGAGCGGGCAAGACAGCAAAGCCTAGGGACTGGCAAAGCCAGGGCAGGGGCGTGCCACCTTGCAGGCTCTTCTCCAGGGGACCATGCATAGCAGGAACCCCTGAGGGGCCTCTGCCCATAGCCTGGGAGACCCCATCCCATGGGATTCTTGCTCGTTAGTGGGAAGCAGACGTGGTGAGTGAGTTGTGCCATTTGTTTCCAGTGTTCTCTGTGAGCTTTGGCCAGAAACAGGCTCAGGGACGCAGGAGGGCGCCTAGCACCTGTGTCAATCTGCTTCACACCCCTGCTTTGTTCAGAAATCTTGCCTACTTTAGTCTCATGGTTCTGTAAAAGTTGGGTGTTCTCAGGATGTCAGGGAGTAATCCTCTCAGTCCCACAATTTTACTCTGCACAGAACAATGGATGGGGCTGGACACCCACTCCCATCCTCCTGATTGTCAAGGGGCTTGCCACACGTCCTTAGGACCCCCATGGCAGGAGACATGAGCTGGCAGGATCTGCTTAGCCATTGGTGGGGAAGAAGCCTGTGCTCATTCTCTCTCTGCAACTTCCGCCTTTGTGGGGTTAGAGATGCCAGAGAGGCGCTGCGTCCTGTGGCTCACGCCTGTAATCCCAGCACTTTGGGCAGCCGAGGTGGGTGGATCACTTGAGGCCAGGAGTTCGAGACCAGCCTGGCCAACATGGAGAAACCCCATCTCTACTAAAAATACAAAAATTAGCTGGATGTGGTGGTGCATGACTGTAATCCCAGCTACTCAGGTGGCTGAGGCAGGAAAAACACTTGAACCTGAGAGGCGGAGGTTGCAGTGAGCCAAGATGGCACCACTGCACTCCAGCCTGGGCAACAGAGTGAGACTCTGTCTCATAAGAAAACAAAAAAACACAAACAAAAAAGAGATTCCAGAGAGGGGAGCCCTTGCCTTGCCGCAGCTCAAAGTAGGTGGATCAGGCGGGAGAATTCTAAGCGCGTGCCTGGATCCCCTCTGACCAGCACCTCCTTTCTGCTCTTTTAAAATATCCCATGTCAGTGCGAAAGATGTGACAGGCCTTTCTCCATCTTCAAGAGTGACACTTCTGAAATGTTCACCCAATGCGTGTTCTGCCGGATAGATACAAGAGGCTTGCCAGCAGAGACTTCATCATCATCATCATCAGACAGGGAGAACTCGCCGCCGCCGCCCGGGAGAAGCGAGGATGATTGACAGCTGCAGCCCCCTTTGAGTGACTCCAGCACAGGCTTCCTAGCATGTAGGTTTTGGCGCTCTGCAGGGACTTTCACTTGGGCCCCTCCCAGGCTCAGTAGGCCTGACAGACTGGGGCAAGACACAAGCCCTGGCTGGGCTCTCAGCACAGTGCCACTTCCTCAGCTTTCAGCTTGAAACTTTCCGTTTTCATGCAGAATAAATCTAATTCCTTTGGAAAACAAGTGTGCATGTGCATTTGAAAAGCAGTCTTGCTATTTCTAAGCTTTATGCCTTGGTGCTCATTCTGTTTGATACTTGGAACACTAGACTCACATTATGGAGTCTGGAGTTGCCTGTAAGATGACCCGTGGGGGCTGGCACCAGCAGTTCTGGAGAGTTTGTCAAATGAGTATGACAAGATGTGGGGCCGCCTCTGTGGGCGTGATGGCAAGACACAATGGGTGCCTCCCTGGCTAATGCTCCCAGATGGCCACCTGCCCGGCGCAGAGGACCGTTTGATTAGGCAAGGGGGTGGCGGTGGCATTGCCATCACGGGATGTCACATGCTTTCTCCTCTAGACGTCTCAATTTCCAGAACGCCCATGCCTATGTGCAGCCCTCTTCCTGCTGCCACGGCATTTTGCACAGTGTGCATCCGTCCATAAATAGGCTGAGATAGGAGCTTAGGTTCCTATTGCACACCATGCTGGGTGAACCTTTCTGTGCATGCTGCAGGGATGCTGGGTGGATGGGTTGGCAGTGTTCGACTTCGTAGTTGCCACAGGCCCTCTGGAAAGTGCGGAAACCAGTGGCGGGTGTAGTTGCGTGAGGACACCCAGAAGGCGCAAGTGAGAAACCAGGGAGGGGAGGGCCTTGCCTGCTCTGGCAGCAGAAACCCCTCCATATAAGGTGTTGGGGCCCCACGCCAGCAGCCTGGGAACCCCGAAGCCCACAATCCCTTCTCTGAGCCTTCCTGACTCAACTTTTACCGAGCTCAGGATCCGCGGAAGAAGCGACTCAACTGAAGTTATGGCTCCGGGAGCTGGCAGGGCCTCGGCCTTCTCAGGCTGAGGTCCCCGGGCGGAACGGTCCGAAGCTCACCCGGGGTACCGTCGGATCGAGGCGGGTGTGCGCCCCGACCTGATGCCAGGGGAGCCAGCAGCCTGGCCGCGCTGGCGGGGCCGGGGATTCTGCGGAGTGGGTAGGGGCTCGGCAGCACTGCCGAGGCCCAAGCCCTGCGCCAGCGTTCCCCACAGACGGAGCGTCCTGGCTCCATGTTGGAAAAGACATCGTCACCAGTAAGCTTCGCCTTCCAGGCTGCCCGCTCCTTGCAGCCCGAGCTTCCGGTCTGTCTCAGATGCCGGTGTGACTCTGGAGCCACACGACGCGTGCGCCACAACAGGCCGAGTCTGTGCGCATGCGCGCGGCCCATAGGCTGAATAGTAATGAGGAGTCATTTCTCGAGGTGTTCATACGGGCGGCGCCGTGGCTTAGTTGGTTAAAGCGCCTGTCTAGTAAACAGGAGATCCTGGGTTCGAATCCCAGCGGTGCCTCAACCGAGCGTCCAAGCTCTTTCAACTTTTGCTCTTGCACTTTTGTGCTCTGTGCCCTCACCCGGCTGCCCGATACCACGTGGATGTGAGGGGGAGCCCGAGAGGCTGATGTAGCCGGGTCCCCCAACGGGTGCAGGCGGCCTTTGGACTCCACCTACTCTGGTCTCAGGCGCTGAGGGGCGTGGGCGGCGCGGGGACCTAGGCGATCGCGGTTGTCATGGTGCTGGCTGGCCGTGGGAGGCGGGCGGGCGGGGAAACAGCCTTGAGAGTCCAGCGAGCAGCCGGTGTTCGCCCCGAGGCAGCTTCCTCAAGGCTGGCGGTGGACGCGCTCTCCTGCGCCGCCTTCTGTGGCATGAGTTCCTAGCACTAATCTTCCCGGCTCCAAGCTGCCACTTGGGGGACCCCATGCGGGTGCCCATCCCCGACGGTCGCCAGGCTTAGCTGAGCCTCTCAAAGGCCTGAAGATTGCCCGTCTCCCTGCAGCCGCGCAGTGGTTGCAGTCGTTTCACAAATGCAAGACCTGGGCCGACAAGGCCAAGGGGACCCCATGGGGAGGGGTGCGGGACTGAGTCCGGTCAGCGTGACCGTCAGTCCGATGACTGCGTGGAAACCCCAGACCAGGGAAAGATCGCAGGGGACTCTGTCCTCACTGCAGACGGCCGGGTGTGGGCTGAAGCCAGCTACCTGGACTGGGGTTGGTTGCTCAGCGCTGGGGTTCTACCCATATTTGCATGTGGGAACCAATTCCCGAGCAAGTGCATTCGAGGCTTTGGGGGTGGTGGGGTAGGGTGGCGTGAGGCATTGGAGTTTTTACAAACATTCTCCAGGGAGTCACATGTCAAACCCGACAGGACAGTCCCAGTGCAGAAATTGCAGGCATGGCATGAGGCTGTGTTCCAAACCGTCAAATTCACCTGCCCGGGAAGCAGTTCCTCTTTCTGCCTTTTCTATGGATCTGGGTTTATTGTTTTTGTTTGTTTGTTTATTTCTCTCGTTTTCCAGTCAATTCTTGCGCCTTTGTATCTTGGTTGTTTTTGATTGACATTGCCCAGGAAAGCTTGTAAGGAGACTTTGACGCTTTGCAGTGCTGATAGGAGCATTCACCTGGATCCAATCAGGGATGAATTTATTGGAAACTCGGCTTGCGTCATTGTGGAGCTGGTTTATTTCTGGCTCATAGTTACGCCAGCCTGAGCGACAGGGAGAAACTCCATCTCGAAGAAAAAATAAAAATAAAAAAGTCCCTCATTGGATACAGGATTTGAAATCTTTTCTCTCTTTCTTTTTCTCTTGCTATTTATTTATTTATTTACTTACTTACTTACTTACTTACTTACTTACTTACTTACTTACTTACTTACTGAGATGGAGTCTCTGTTGCCCAGGCTGGAGTGCAATGGCACGATCTTGCCTCACTGCGACCTCTGCCTCTCCAGTTCAAGCGATTCTCCTGCCTCAGCCTCAGCTGGGATTACAGGTGCACAACACCACGCTCTGCTAATTTTTGCATTTTTAGTACAGACGAGGTTTCATCATGTTGGCCAGGCTGGTCTCGAATTCCTGACCTCAGGTGATCCGCCCTGCCCACTTCGGTCTCCCAAAGTGTGGGGATTACAGGTGTGAGCCACCACTGTTTTTTTTTTTCTTTCTTTCTTTTTTCTTTTTCTTTTTCTTTCTTTCTTTTTTTTTTTGAGATGGAGTCTCGCTCTGTTGCCAGGATGGAGTGCAGTGGTGTGATCTCGGCTCACTGCAACTTCTGCCTCCCGGGTTCAAGCGATTCTCCTGCCTCAGCCTCCAGAGTAGCTGGGACTACAGTCGTGCGCCACCACACCCAACTAATTTTTGTATTTTTAGTAGAGACGGGGGTTTCACCATGTTGGCTAGGATGGTCTCGATCCCTTAACCTCCTGATTCGCCCGCCTTGAACTCCCAAAGTGCTGGGATTACAGGTGTGAACCACTGCGCCCGGTCTTCTTTGCTTTCTTGATACTGTCGTTTGAAGTGCAAACGTTTTAATATCGATCAAGTCTAATGTATCTACTTTTCCTTTTTGCTTATGCTTTTGATGTCATAGTCAAGATTCCATTGCCAAGTTCAAGGTCACAGAGATTTATACTAATGTTTTCTTATAGCTTTTGCTGTTACATTTAAGTTTTGGATCTACTTTGAGTCAATTTTGTATATGATGTGAAGGAGGGGTCCAACTACATTCTTTTGCATGTGCACTTTCATTCTTCCAAACACCATTTGTTGAAAAGACCATTCTGTTCCCAAAGGTCTTGGCACCCTTGTGGAAAATCAGTTGACCATAAATATGACGGTTTATTTGTGGATTTCCAATTCTAGTCCCTTAATCTACATGTCTAGCTTTATGCCTGTGTTGATAACTATAGCTGTGTACTAAATCTTCAAATTGGGAAGTATGAGTCCTTCAAAGTTGTTCTTTTCAAGATTGTTCTGGCTATTCTGGGTCTGTTGAATTTCCATATGAATCTTAGAATCAGCCTGTAAATTTCTGCAAACAACCCAGCTGGGATTTTGATAGAAATTGCATTTGATGGAAATAGATCATTTGGGGAGATATTGTTATCTTAATAATGTTAAGTTTTCTAATCCATGAACATGGAATGCCTTTCAATTTATTTAGGTCTTCTTTAATTTCTTTCAACAATGTTTTAGTTTTCAGAGCATAAGTTTTGTACCTCTTTTGTTAAGTACATTTCTAAGTATTTTCTTTTTGATGCCATTATAAATAGATTTTTTCTTTTTCTTTTTCTTTTTTTTTTTTTTGAGACAGAGTTTCGCTCTTGTTGCCCAGGCTGGAGTGCAATGGCACGATCTTGGCTCACTGCAACCTCTGCTTCCTGGGTTCAAGCGATTCTCCTGCCTCAGCCTCCTAAGTAGCTGGGATTACAGGCATGTGCTGCAATGCCCAGCTAATTTTGTACTTTTAGTAGAGACAGAGTTTCATACTGTTGGTCAGGATGGTCTCCAATGCCTGACCTCAAGGCCTGCCTTGGCCTCCCAAAGTGCTGGAATTACAGGCGTGAGCCACCGTGCCTGGCCAAAATTGTTTTTTAAATTGTATTTTTTTCAGATTCTTAATTGCAAATGTTAGACATACAATTGTTTTCTGTATCTTAATTTTGTATCCCACAACTTAGATGAGCTCTTCTATTAATTCTAATTATTTGTAAGTGAATTCCTTAGTTTGTATATTTTATATATGCAAATCATGTCATCTATGAATAGAGATAGTTTTCCTCCTTTCTTTTTCATTCTGGATGCTTTTAATGCAATTTTTTTCCCGCCTAATTGCTCTGGCTAAAATCTCTAGTACAATGTTGAATAGAAGTGATGAGAGCAGCCGTTCTTGTCTTGTTCCTGATCTTATGGGCAAAGCATTCAATCTTTCACCACTAAATATGATGTTGGCTGTGGGTTTTTCATAGATACTTTTTATTGGTTGAAGAAGTTGCTTTCTATTCCTTGTTAGTCTGTTTATCGTGAACGGGTATTGGATTTTGTTAAATGCTTTTCTGCATCTGTTGAGAGGATCATGTGATTTTTGTTTTTTATTTTATTGATATGGTGTAATACATTAATTCATCTTAGATGTTAAACCAATCTTGCATTCCTGGGATCAATCCCATGCACAGGTGTTTTTAACATAAATGATCAACATGTTCATTTTGGAAGTCTTTTCACGTGAGTGACCCTGGATTCCTTATATTCCCACTTACAGAGCTGCAGCATTCTTGGCTTGGCTGTGGCTGTTACATGAATGAGAAGAGCTCTCCCTTGTTGGTGGACATTGTGGCGGTATAGGGTTTGTCTCTGAATCTCACCACAATTAACACAGTGGAATGGCACACCCCCCTGACACAGGGTTCTTTCTATACATCAGTTTTTCTGGGACAAAGATGAGAGGGGATAACTGAGCATAGCTTGTACATACTTTGTCTTTAATAGCTGCTGCCAAACAGCTCTCTCCAAAGACCACACTGGTTTCCCCTTCCTCCTTCACAGCTGCCAGTATCGGAGCCCGGCAACAACACAGAAAGCTTTGCAAAATGCTATCTTATTATTTTAATCCACATTTCCCTTGCTTACAAATGTAGCTGGGCATTCTTTTATATGTTTCTTGGCCATTTGTATGAATTTCCAGTTCACATCTATGAATTTCCAGTTCACATCCTTTTTGTGTGTGTGTGGTTTTGTTTGTTTGTTTGTTTGTTTTCATATAGAGTCTCGCTCTGTTGCCCAGGCTGGAGTACAGTGGCACTATCTCAGCTCACTGCAACCTCTGCCTTCCAGGTTCAAGCAATTCTCCTGCCTCAGCCTCCCGAGTAGCTAGAATTACAGATATGCCACCACGCCCAGCTAATTTTTGTATTTTTAGTAGAGATGGGGTTTTACCATGTTGGCCAGGCTGGTCTCAAACTCCTGGCCTCAAGCAATTCGCTCACCTTGGCCTCCCAAAGTGTTGGGATTACAGACGTGAGCCACGACACCTGGGCACAGTTCACATCCTTTGCTCAGTAAATCAATTGTCTTGTCTGTTTTCCTTACTGATGTATAGGTGGAATTTGTTTTAGGTAAGGGTCCTTTGCCTTTTATAGATATGATCAATATTATCTCTCAGTCTATCATTTGCCTTTCAAATTTGTTACAGTGTCTTTTAAAATCTTTTTATTTATTTAAGTCATCCAAGTCCTTTGGTCAAGTTTACAGTGTTCTGTAATCTAGGTACCCTATATTTCTTTTTTCTTTTTTTTTTCAGTTTTTTTGAGACACAAGTCTTGCTCTGTCACCCAGACTGGAGTGCAGTGGCGCAATCTTGGCTCACTGCAACCTTCACCTCCCAGGTTCGAGCGATTCTCCTGCCTCAGCCTCCCAGGTAGCTGGGATTACAGGCGTGTGCTACCACGCCTGGCTAATTTTTGTATTTTTAGTAGAGACGGGGTTTCACCACGTTGCACAGGCTGGTCTCTGACTCCTGGCATCAAGAGATCTTCCTGCCTTGGCCTCCCAAAGTGCTGGGATTACATGCAAGAGCCACTGTGCCCAGCCTGGGTCCCATATATTTCCTGCTGGGGTTATTTCTAGATACTGTGAATGGGATAATTCCAATTTTTTTTAATCGCATACTCCTGCTAAATAGGAATGGCTTTGATGTTTAAATGTCGCTCTTCAAAGCAGCCCTCTTGCCTGTCTTGACTGTCTTATTACTGCTGATTGCTTGTTTGATTTTTTGACAGATTCTGAATTGTGCAAATTGAGATAGTGAATAACTTTGATCTTAAAGGGGAAAAAAAGACAACTTACAAACAAGAAAAAGATGTCTACAACATATATAAGTGACAAAATAATTTTCAGCAGAGGAAGGGCCCAAGGGGTATAGCAAAGCAGTGAAAATTACCACATTCTATCAGAATCTGAAAAGCTAGGTTATGAACAATCCCAGCCTTCAGTATTTATCCGAAAGAAACGAAAGAAATGAAAACAACGTCCTTAAGAAAACGTCACAGATGCTCTCAATACAATAGCAAAAACCAGGAACAGCTCAGGTGTCACAGGAGATGAATAAACTATGGGTTATCCAGGCAGTAGATCACTGCACAGCAAGAGAAAGGGATGGGATGCTGACACTTACACAGACATGGGTGAAATCTCACGTCGTGTGGAGTGAAACAGTACATCATTTATGATTTCACTTACACAAAACTCTAGGAAATGCAAATTAATCTATAGTGACAGCAGAGCAACGGTTGCGTTGGTGGTAGAGATTGATTTCTTCAAAAGGGGTACAAAAAGATCTTTGGGGGTTGATGGAAATGCTCTTTATTTTGTAGGAGTTTGGGTGTGTATCAAAACTCATTAAATTGTATGCTTAAGATCTATGCATTTCACAGCACAAAAGTCAATCTAATCTAAACAAAATATTAAAGGCTGGGTATGGTGGCTCATGCCAGTAATCCCAGCACTTTGGGAGGCCAAGGAGGGTGGATCACTTGAGCTCAGGAGTTCAAGACCAGCCTGGCCAACATAGCAAAACCCTGTCTCTACTAGAAATACAAAAGTAGCAGGGCGTGGTGGTGCGTACCTGTAGTCCCGGCTACTTGGGAGGCTGAGCCACAAGAATTGCCTGAACCTGGGAGGTGGAGGTTACAGTGAACTGAGATTGTGCCACTGCACTCCAGGCAGGGTGAAAGAGCAAGACTCTAACCTAAAATAAAATAAAATAAGATAAATAAAATAATACAATACAATACAATACAATACAATACAATAAAAAGTTCAAGACCAGCCTGGTCAACATAGCGAGACTTCATCTCTCTAAAAAACAACTTAAAATAATAAAAGTCATGTTGACAGCAGTCTGGTTCGTCATCCCAGCCTGTCCCCATCAGCTCCATGTGGATTTAACTATTTCTTGCCCATGGCCCATGCTCTTCCAGCAGGGCAGGGCCTGCATTTGCTGGGCGGTGGGCTGTCCCATTGCCCTCTGTTTCTACCTCCCATGCAACTGTGGCCTGAAGGGTTCCACAGAGGAGAAGAGAGGTTTCATCTGGGCTAGGAGGGTAGAGATACGCACACCCCATCAGCTGCTTCCAGGAGAGGCTTTCAGCTTTAATGACTGACAGGTGGCCTCAGCCTTGGGGAAAAACCCTCCTACAGCCTCTCTGGAGGGGTAGTGCCTCCTCGCTGCCAGAGAAGGCTGAGAGTGTGGTCTCCAGTATACTGAGTTCTCAGCTGCAGGAGGCAGAACCACTCATCCATTTCCCTCACCCACCTCTGTTCAATGATGGTGATTTTTCGTTTTTTTTTTTTTTTTGAAATGGAGTTTTGCTCTATTGCCCAGGCTGGAGTGCAGTAGTACAATCTCAGCTTACTGCAACCTCTGCCTCCTGGGTTCAAGCAATTCTCCCGCCTCAGCCTCCCAAGTAGCTTGGACTATGGGCATGTGCCACTACCGCCTGGCTAATTTTTGTATTTTTAGTAGAAACAGGGTTTCTCCATATTGGCCATGCTGGTCTCAAACCATCCTGACCTCAAGTGATCTGCCTGCCTCAGCCTCCCAAAGTGCTGGGATTACAGGTGTGAGCCACAGTGACAGGCCGATGTTTTGCTTTTTTAAAGACAGGGTTTCATTCTGTCATCCAGTCTGGAGTGTGGTGATTCGATCATGGCTCACTGTAGCCTCTAACTCCAGGGCTCAAGCCATCCGCCTGCCTTAGCCTTCCAAGTAGCTGAGACTACAGGCATGAGCCACCATGCCAGGGTACATTTCTAATTTTTTTGTAGAGACAGGGTCCTGCCATGTTACTCAGGCTGGTCTTAAACTCCTGAACTCAAGTGATCCTCCCGCTTGGGCCTCCCGGAGCATTGGGATTGCAGTCGCCAGCCACCGTGCCTGGCCAGTGATGGGTGATTTTTATAAATCAGAATGTAATGGTGAATGTATTTGTACAGACTGTATTTACCAGATTCTATCATTTAATTTAAAAGGTTGACTAGTGTGGAAACAGAAACATCATTTAGCACCACATTTTATTTCCTACAGTCAATTAGATTATACTTTAATACAAAAAACTCATTAAAATTTAATTGAACTTTAGCAAACATGGGATGTCTATGATAATGTACTACATGTTCTGGGGGCTGAACGGGAGCATGATTTTGGTTTCTACCAGAAGTGGCCTCTCCCTGTCCCACATCTGCCCCGGAAAAGAATGCCTAGGTTAGGCAAATTCAGGCAGGCGGGGAGAGAAGGGTGGTGTTGGAATTAGCGTGGACTGACTTTCAGCGTTGTTTTGTTCTTCACCGATCTGTGCCTCTGAGAGAATGTATCACCTTCTTCAAAATTTACAGTGGCTTCTAAGAAGCAGTTGTGGGCCGGGCGCGGTGACTCAAGCCTGTAATCCCAGCACTTTGGGAGGCCGAGACGGGCGGATTACGAGGTCAGGAGATCGAGACCATCCTGGCGAACATGGTGAAACCCCGTTTCTACTAAAAAAATACAAAAAACTAGCAGGGTGAGGTGGCGGGCGCCTGTAGTCCCAGCTACTCCGGAGGCTGAGGCAGGAGAATGGCGTAAACCTGGGAGGCGGAGCTTGCAGTGAGCTGAGATCCAGCCACTGCACTCCAGCCCGGGCGACAGAACGAACTCCGTCTCAAACAAAACAAAACAAAACAAAACAAAACAAAACAAAACAAAACAAACAAAAAGAAAAGGTTGTGATCAGTTATTTAAAAAAATAAAATTATGCCAAGCTGGCCACTGGCTGGGCTTACTGTGCTGTGTGTGGCAGATTACCTGGGGCACGTGTGTGTATCCGGGATTGAATTGCATAAGCAGGTTGGGAGCTTTGCTTTAAGGATGGTTTGTAGGGCAGCTGATGCTCCAGGAGCCTGTCTGCTCTTGAATTCCTCAGTAGAGCTTCTCTGGCTCAGTCCCACAGGCACACAGCTAAGGGTGACTGCAGGCGTTGGGGTGGACATCTGGGATGGCTGCCCAGCAGCTGATGTTCAGTAAATCCACACCTAGGAGAATCAAGCCCTGGAGACAGCCAGGCTGATCAGATTCCTCTGATGCTGGAATGCGCACCTCTGATTTCCCTCTTTCAGTGAATCCCAAAGCTTGTTTTTGAGATGAAGTCTCACTCTGTCGCCTAGGCTGGAGTGCAGTGGCACAATCTGCAACCTCTGCCTCCTGGGTTCAAGTGATTCTCCTGCCTCAGCCACCCAAGTAGCTGGGATTACAGGTGCCCGCCACCACACCCAGCTAATTTTTTTGTATTTTTTGTAGAGACAGGGTTTCACCATGTTGGCCAGGCTGCGCTCAAACTCCTGAGCTCAACTGATCCTCCTGCCTTGACTTCCCAGAGTGATGGGGTTACAGGTGTAAGCCACCACACCCAGCCTAAATTTTTTTAAAGAGAAAGTAAAAATGTAAACCATAGGGCCAGGTGTGGTGGCTCACGCCTGTAATCCCAGCACTCTGGGAGGCCGAGGCAGGCAGAGCACTTGAGGTCAGGAGTTAGAGACCAGCCTGGCCAACATGGTGAAACCCTGTCTCTACTCAAAATACAAAAATTAGCTGGGCATGGTGGTGGATGTCTGTAATCCCAGCTACTAGGGAGGCTGAGGCAGGAGAATCACTTGAACTCAGGAGGCAGAGGTTGCAGTGAGCCAGGATTGTGCCACTGCACCCTAGCCTGGGCAACGGAGCAAGACTCTGTCTCAAAAAAAAAAAAAAAAAAAAAAAAAAAAAAAAAAGTAAGCCATAGACTGGGAGAGAAATTTGGAACACATACACCAAGATCCCCCTAAGGGATCTCCGGAGTTCCAAACACGTTTACTCACCTCCAGTATGAGTGGTGTTCCAATTTCCCCCTGGCAGGCAGGCTCCCTCACCCCAGCCAGCCCAGTCCCTCCCTTCTTTGCTCATTGATTCAGAGACATGGGGACCTCAGAGTGGCCAGGAGTCAGCCTCAACTTCCAGTTCGGCGGAATCAGTGCTGTGACTCCTGGCGGAATCATTCCTTCCTGTGGAGCTAAGTGCTCTAGGGCAACAGATCATGAGCTGGGGGGAACAAGAAAAAAATTTCCTAGTGGCTCACTAAGGGTAATGGTGAACGGTGCCATTCCTTTTCCATTCCTTGATTCCTGGACCTTCGAGTCCTGGCTAGAAGCAGCAGCGCCATCTATCGAACACTGATTCGGAGTTTATGCGGCCTTCTGAACAACCTTGCTCCAACTCTGCAAGGTATCGCCTCTCAGCTAATGCTGTAACTGCGTTTTCAAAAGGCCATTCCAGGCCGGGTGCGGTGGCTCACACCAGTATACCCGGCACTTCGGGAGGCCGAGCCAGGCGGATCACGAGGTCAGGAGTTCGAGACCAGCCTCACCAACATGGTGAAACCCTGTCTCTACTAAAAATCCAAAAATTAGCAGGGCGTGGTGGCGCACTTGGGAGGCTGCGGCAGGAGAATCGCTTGATTCCAGGAGGCAGAGTTTGCAACACCAGTGAATTCCATAAGCTTTGCCACACTTCATTTGTGGGAAATTGAATTCCTCTGTGTGTGTGTGTGTGTGTGTGTGTGTGACAGTGTCTCGTTCTGTCGCTCAGGCTGGAGTGCAGTGGCATGATCCTCAGCCTCCCGAATAGCTGGGACTACAGGTGCGCACCACCATGCCAGGGTAATTTTTGTATTTTTAGTAGAGACGGGGTTTCACCATGTTGGCCAGGCTGATCTCAAACTCCTGACCTCAAGTGACCCGCCCACCTGGACCTGCCAAAGTGCTGGGATTACAGGTGTGAGCTAACGCGCCCAGCCTAGTTTATTTTCTTTTAAAAAGATTTAGTTCACATGTCATAATAATCCTCTCCCTCCCCCCTTTTAGAGACAGGGTCTTACTCTGTCTCTCAGGCTGGACTGCAGTGGTGCAGTCATGGCTCACTACAGTCTTGAACTCCTGGGCTCAAGCTATCCTCCTACCTCAGCCTCCTGAGTAGCTGCAACTACAGGCATGCACCACTGTGCGTGGTTATTTTTATTTATTTATTATTATTTTTTATTTTTATAGAGATGGGGGGGTCTCACTAAGTTGCCCAGGCTGGTCTCAAACTCCCGAGCTGAAGTGCTGGGACTACAGGTGTGAGCCATCGTGCCCAGCCCTTTCCCCCTTTGTAATGATGTTTCATTTGTGAATGGATTTAAATACAGCGATTAGGCTCATAATAAAGATGGGCTGTCTGTGGTGGTGGAGGGGACCACAGAGTCCCGGCAGGTGGGTAGCACTGCCTCCTCCCTATTGCATCCCCCAGGGAATCCCAGGGTGTGTGTGTGTGTGTGTGTGTGTGTGTGTGTGTGTGTGTGTGTGTGTGTCTCTCTCTCTCTCTTTCTCTCTCTCTCTCCCCCCAAGGGCTGGTGGTCTTGCTACCAGACACCTGGAGCCCCTCCACCAGCTACTTTGAGCTTGGCTGAAAGTGAGCTTGGTCTGCTCCTCTCACCTGCTATGATTAAGGAGGGGTCACTCCTTAGGACAGAAGGGCTTGTCCATGGCTTTCTTCATCCACCCCTCCAGCCTTGCATTCCCACAATCTGTACTTAGGCCTCGAGACTCAGGCTGTCTCAGGGTGTCACCTTTATTCTTGTGACTCTGTAGTAACCTCTTTTGTGTTGCTGTAAAGGAATGCCTGAGGCTGGGTAATTTACAAATAAAAGAGGTTTATTTGGCTCACAGTTCTGCAGACTGTACAAGAGGCTTGGCACTAGCATCTGCTTCTGGCGAGTGCCTCAGGAGGCTTCCAATTAAGTCCAGACATGGTGGCTCATGCCTGTAATCCTCACACTTTGGGAGGCTGACGCAAGCAGATCACTTGAGGCTGGAGTTCGAGACCAGCCTGGCCAACATAGTGAAATCCCATCTCTACTAAAAATTACAAAAATTAGCTAATTACAAAAATTAGCGTGGTGGCAGGTGCCTGTAATTTCAGCTACGTAGGAGGCTGAAGAAGGAGAATTGCTTGAACCTGGGAGGCGGAGGTTGCAGTGAGCCGAGATTGTGCCACTGCACTCCAGCCTGAGCGACAGAGTGAGCCTTGGTCTTAAAAAAAAAAAAAAATTCCAATCAAGGCGGAAGACAAAGGGGGAGCAGTGCCACGTGGCAAGAGAGGACGGAAGCGAGAGGAAGTGCCAGGCTCTTTTAAGCAGTCAGCTCTCACTCATTCATTATTGTGTGGAGGGCACCAAGGCATTCGTGAGGAATCCACCCCCAAGACCCAAACACCTTCCACGAGGCCCCACCTCCAACACTGGAGGGCCACATTTCAACATGAGGTTTGGCAGGGACAAATACCCAAACCATATCAGGCGCCAAAAGAGTTAAAGAATAAACCTTACCTGTTAACCTGTCTTGGGGTTTCTGATGTACTTGACTTCATTAATAATTTAGTGAGGTGGACGGACAGGATTGGATTGATTCTCCCCCAAATCAATACACAAATGATTATTGCTTCAGGGTACTTCTGAGTGCTTCAGCAAGGCCCAGGGCGCTTTTCAGTTGAAAATGGAAACTGCACTCAGCACTGCAAGTTCCTGCAGAGAGGGTTATATAAACCAAGGGGCGACCTGCTGCTAACATTTTCATTGCAATAAAACACTTTTTTTGGGAATGGTGCTTTTATGACATACTTACTATCACCGTTTCAGGCCTATAATTTTAAAATTACTGCTCAATATTGAAAGTAAATGATTTTACTGCTGCTGGTCTATTAAGGTTCTAGGAACTGGCTGCAGCTTGGAGAGTGTCTATGGCTAGATGCACTTGGGCACAATGTGCCCACTGTCCCGGACGTGCCTGCAGACACGGCAGGCTGGATGGGTGCACTGTGGCTGGGTGTGTCTGGGCACTTCCACAGGCGAGCAGGCACTCAGCTCTGAGCTTTGCAGTTCCCACCTGAACTGACCAAACTCCACTGCCCCTCCCGCCCCCACCACTGCCCCAGGATTGCAGAAATGCTAGGAAGTTGCACTGAAGTCAAAGCAGCAACCCCGGCTGGCTGCCTCACCCCATTGAGCTCAGGAAGAAATGCTGTGATTGCAACCATATATGTTGCCAGTTTATTTGTAGTATTTTAAATTTATTTTTATTATTTATTTATTTACTTGTTTATTTTTTGAGATGGAGTCTTGCTCTGTCGCCAGGTTGGAGTGCAGTGGCGTGATCTGGGCTCACTGCAACCTCTGCCTCCCAGATTCAAGCGATTCTCCTGCCTCAGCCTCCCGTGTAGCTGGGACTACAGGAGTGTGCCACCAGGCCTGGCTCATTTTTTGTATTTTTAGCAGAGATGGGGTTTCACCATGTTGGCCAGGATGGTCTCGAACTCCAGACCTCATGATCCGCCCACCTTGGCCTCCCAAAGTGCTGAGTTACAGGCGTAAGCCACTGTGCCCAGCCTTAAATTTATTTTTCTTATTATTAATATAATAATAATAATTTTTTTTTCGAGAGAGAGTCTCACTCTGTCGCCAGGCTGGAATGCAGTGGCATGATCTCGGCTCACTGCAACCTCCACCTCCCAGGTTCAAGCGATTCTCCTGCCTCAGCCTCCCGAGTAGCTGGGACTACAGGCACGCACCTTCAGGCCCAGCTAATTTTTGTATTTTTAGTAGAGATGGGGGTTTCGCCATGATGACCAGGCTGGTCTCGAACTCCTGACCTGAAGTGGTCTGCCCACCTTGGCCTCCGAAAGTGCTAGGATTACAGGTGTGAGCTACTGCTTCTGGTCTTGTTTTTTTTGTTTGATTTTTGTTGTTGTTGTTGTTGTTGTTGTTTGTTTTTATGGTAAAAGACACATGAAATTTACTATTTTAACCATTTGTAGCTGTACAGTTTAGTGGCATTAAATACATTCACATTGTTGTACAACTATCCACACATCCATCTCAAGAACTCTTAATTTTCCCAAACTAAAACTCCTTACCCATTAAATAACTCTCTATTTGCCCTCCTCTCAGCCCCTGGCACCCATCATTCTGTTTATTGTCTGCATGAATTTGACTAGGCAAGGTGCCCCTGTAAGTGGAATCAGACAATATTTGTCCTTTTGTGACTGGCTTATTTCTCTTAGCATAATGTCTTCAAGTTTCATCCATGTCATAGTATGTGTCAGAATTTCCTTCTGTTAAGACTGAATAGGTGGCTCACGCCTGTAATCCCAGCACTTAGGGAGGCTGAGGCAGGTGGATCACCTTAGATCAGGACTTTGAGAACAGCCTGGCCAATATGGCAAAACACTGTCTCTACTAAAAATACAAAATTAGCCGTCCATGGTGGCGCGCACCTATAATCCCAGCTACTCAGGAGGCTGAGGCAGGAGAATCGCTTGAACCTGGGGGGTGGAGGTTGCAGTGAGCTGAGATTGCACAACCACACTCACTCCAGGCAACAGAGTGAGACTCTGTCTAAAAAAAAAAAAAAAAAGAAAAACAAACAAAAAAACCTGAAAAACCAAAGAAACAAAAAACTGAATAATATTCCATTGTGTGGATGAACCATATTTTGCCTATTCATTCATCATCCATCAAGAAACACTTGGTTACTCCCATCTTCTGGCCATTGCGAATGATGACACAATGAACATGGTTGTACAAGGATCTGTCTGATCCTGCTTTCAGTTATTCTGGGTATATACCCTGAAGTGGAATGGCTGGATTACATGGTAATTCCATTTTTAATTTTTTAAGGAACCAGTATACTGGTTTCCACAGTAGCCGCACCATTTTACACTCCCACCAGCAATGCACAAAAATGTCAATTTCTCCACATCCTTGCCAACATGTGTTGTTTTCTGTGTATTCCCCCTGCCCCATAGCCATCCTAATGGATGCAAAGTGGTATCTCATTGTGGTGTTGATATTTTTAATTCAAATAACCCTTAGCACCTGCATCAGTCCGTTTTCACACTGCTGTTAAAGACATACCCGAGACTGGGTAATTTATAAAGGAAAGAGGTTTAATGGACTCACAGTTCTGTATGGCTGGGGAGGCCTCACAATCATGGTGGAAGATGAAGGGAGAGCAAAGAGACTTCTTACATGCCAGCAGGCAAGAGAGGACTTGTGCAGGGGAACTCCTCTTTCTAAAACCATCAGATCTCATCAGATTCATTCACTATCACAAGAACAGCATGGGAAAACCCACCCCCATCATCCAATTGCCTCCCACCAGGTCCCTCCCACAACACTTGGGAATTGTGGGAGTTACAATTCAAGATGAGATTTGGGTGGGAACACAGCCAAACCATACGAACACCCTTTCTCAAAAGCTCCATTTTTTCTCTTCTTTTCTTTCTTGTCCTTTCACCATCTTACTCCAAAGTTGGATATTAACTTCTGTTCAGAAATCCCACAGTCACAGGCCCTCATGTTTCTTCCCAAATGGCTGAGCTTTTCTTTTTTTTTTGAGACGGAGTCTCGCTCGGTCGCCCAGGCTGGAGTGCAGTGGCCGGATCTCGGTTCACTGCAAGCTCCGCCTCCCAGGTTTACGCCATTCTCCTGCCTCAGCCTCCCGAGTAGCTGGGACTACAGGCGCCTGCCACCTCACCCAGCTAGTTTTTTGTATTTTTTAGTAGAGACGGGGTTTCACCGGGTTAGCCAGGATGGTCGATCTCCTGACCTCGTGATCCGCCCGTCTCGGCCTCCCAAAGTACTGGGATTACAGGCTTGAGCCACCGCGCCCGGCCAAATGGCTGAGCTTTTCAAATGTCATTGGAGAAACATGGATTTTAATATATATGAGGGCCGGGCGTGGTGGCTCACTCCTGTAATCCCAGCACTTTGGGAGGCCGAGGTGGGTGAATCATTTGAGGTCAGGAGTTCAAGACCAGCCTGGTCAACGTGGTGAAACCTCGTCTCTACTAAAAATACAAAAGTTAGCTGGGCATGGTGGCGCATGCTTGTAATCCCAGCTACTCAGGAGACTGAGGCAGGAGACTCATTTGAACCCAGGAGGCGGAAGTTGCAGTGAGCCAAGATCACGCCATTGCATTCCAGCCTGGGTGACAGAATGAGACTCTGTCTCAAACAAACAAACAAAAAATTTAAAAAATAATGTCTATGAGAGCAAAATAGCCATTTAGAAGACATCATCCTGTGAGGCACATCTGCTAGGGTCCTGGGAGGGATCAAGGCTACAACAAACCATGATCACACCACTGCACAAAGCACTTCAGGACAGTTTCTGCCCAAGGACAGACTAGGCAGACAGACTTTCCTCTTCCACTGCTGGCCCCAGGTGCTTGCAGTTCTTCTCTCCAAGGGGACCCTGGAGACCTGGGGGCCATCAGTATGTCCATATGCTGGAGGGGCTGCTGGAAGGATCAAAAACTTCCCTCCAAATGCTCTCTGGCTTGACTATTTGCCTGATGGAACAGGCAGAAGGATAGAAATCAGCTCTGGGAGGAGCAGAAACGTTCTGAGGCCAGAGCAAACTGGTGATGACGGGGGCTTGGAGAAGGTGGCAGGCAGGGCAATTCCACAGGATCATGCAGCTTGAGCTAAAAACTTTGAAGTCTGCTCTGGAGCATTTTCAGCGTGGGAATGAACCAATTTGCATATTAAAAATGTGAGCAATGAATTGAGAGGCAAGGGACCACATTGGGGGGCGCCTCTGTGGAGGTCCAGGAGAGAGGAGATGGTGGCCGGGACCAGGGAGGTGGTCATGGTGATGGAGAGAGCTGGGTAGATTTGAGATACATTGTGGGGACCAGCAGGTTACAGTGATGGATTGGATGTAGGGAGATTGGAGTAAAAACTATCGACTCAGTAATGGACGTGGCCATGAGCTGACTAGAGCACAGTAGAGAAGGGGCAGATGTGAGGGTGAGGGGTGTCTGGTCTATGGCTCAATTAGGATAATGGATAATGAGGGGTGTGCCCTCCTGGAAGTCACCTCTGATAAACCTGGGCAGGTGATCATAAAACAATTTTTTTTTTCAGTTGTATTTGCCAAAGTCACTTTTGGCCTTTGACCTTCAAATAGATAGTAGGATTTTTGTTGTTTTTGAGACAGGGTCTCACTCTGTTGCCCAGGCTGGAGTGCAGTGTGCAATCATGGTCGCTGCAGCCTCAAACTCCTGGGCTCAAGCAATCCTCCTACCTCAGCTTCCTGAGTAGCTCAGACTACAGATGCATACCACCATGCCCAGCAAATTAAATTTTTTTTTTTTTTTTGGTAGAGCCAGGGTCTTGCTATGTTGCCCAGGCTGGTCTCGAATTCCTGGCCTCAACTGATCTTCCCACCTCGGCATCCCAAAGTGCTGGGATTACAAGTGTGAGCCACCACACCTGGATGATTCTAGTTATGTGAAATCAGGAAAGACACTAACCATTCAACGCAGAGTCCTCTTCATCAGTGTCTGGTAAGCAGTTGGATAAGAGAGTGCTTGAGTTTGCATCTGCCTGCAGGTGAATGTTGGGGGAGGATGTGGGACTCTCCTGAGTCATTGGTTTCTTCTGTGTCACATGAGGGCTTGGGGTATGTGGCTGATGAGTGGGCAATGGTGGTGGCCCTCTTGTTTGGGATAGAGTGGGGACTTACATGGGATGCCTCTATGTCCTTCCGTCTCCTCTCTGCGTGTCCTCTGGCCCCTCACTCCTGGAGCAGATTCCTGAAGGCATCACTGGCCCACAGAGACTGTGACAGCAGCTTTGCTTCCTGCTAACTGGGAAGGTCAGCTTCTTGCCAGGAAGACCCTGCTCTCATGTCTGAGCCCCTCGGCCCCACCACTGCTCCCTCACCTGCCCCGGCCAGTTCCCATATTCTGGGTCCATGCCCATCATCTCCTTCCCAGTACTGAATTCTCCACTAGTTAGAAGTTTTTGGGTTGTGATGAATAGACACGTTCTGGATATAGCTTGAGTCTGTGAGGGAGGTTTATGAAAAGGTTCCAGAGGTGGAGAGACCCAGGTGACTGCAGCTAGGATGGAAGAGTGTCGAAGCAGAGACAGGAATACCAGGAACCTTTCCAGAAGTGGTGAGAGGGCGGTGGCGGAGAGGACTGGGCCACAGCTGCATTGGGGACCCCCGCAAGGGTCTTGCCGGCACAGCAAACTCTAGGGGGCACTAGACCATCATGAGACAAACCGGAAATGGTGGGTCAGATAGCCAAGATCTCTATATGGGCCGGGAGTAGGATAGGGGAGTGAGGCACCTTAGGCACAGAATTGAAGGAAGTGCCAAAAAACTCAATAATGAAGATAAACCAGCTTTAATGAAAATTTTTTTTGTGTGTGCAATGGGGACAGTTGTTTCCAATCAGTCCAAGATTCCTGGGTACCTTGGCCATTTCTTGCCATATGGGTTTATGAGGGTTCACAATGGGATGGGCATAGATTGGGGAGCATGGAGATTTAGATAAAGTCTTGATGTGATTGTAGAGCTTTTATTAGCCTTTCCACTTGGTTCAAAATATGGGAGGATATTTTCATAAGTGTGTCTAAGGGCTCACGTTTTTCTTTTGCTTCAGGTTCCAACATGACTCCCATATTAGTCATTGGTCTAGACCCTAGATTCCTTACACGACTTGCAAAACATGGATTGAAGCAGGCAGCATCTTCAACAAAACCGCATATTTTGGCCAGGTGTGGTGGCTCATGTCTGTAACCCCAGCACTTTGGGAGGCTGAGGCAAGAGGATCCCTTGAGTCCAGGAATTTGAGGCTGCAGTGAGCCATGATTGCACCACTGCACTCCAGCCTGGGCAACAGAGCAAGACCTTGTCTCTACACAAAAATGAAAAAATTAGCCTCGCATGGTGGTGCACACCCATCATCCCACGTACTTGGTAGGCTGAGGTGGAGAGGATTGCTTGAGCCCAGGAGTTTGAGGGTATAGTGAGCTATGGTTGCAGCTTTGCACTCTAGCCTGGGAGAAAAAGTGAGGCTCTGTTTCTAAAAACACTAAGCAGCAGCAGCAGCAGCAACAATGACAACAACAACAACAACAAACGAACAAACTGCAGATCCACCCTACCATTGCCCCTGCCTCTGTTGAGCATTTTTGCCATGCGTAAATAAATGCCTGCTCTTCCGCAGTCAGCAGTCTGAGGAAATTCTGAAACCAAATTACACATAGGCTAGTGCTCTATGCTGTCAATCTGTAATGTATCTTGTTACTTGATTTTTACATCCTTTAATACATTTCCTAAGAAGTCTGCTTTGGAAAAATCACCAAAGGAATTAGAAGAGAGAGAATAAGAAAACCCAGAAAAACTAAAAAGATTTTTCTTCCCCCCATTTTTTATTAAAATGCAGTCAACCTGCGCAGTGCGAGTGAGTGAGTGAGTGACTGTCTACGCTTTCACTAACGGACCATCAGTTTCTCTCAACCTTCTCTCCATAAACGGAGAATATCAAATGAGGGGCTAGGGGTGTCAGAAAAGGGTTGGGAGCCTCAGCTCATGTTGGTGGGCCCTCTGTGCCATGGAGCCTTTGGGGACCTCTGATTTCACATCCGTCTTGACCCTAAATGGCCTTCTCAACCTTCCCCCTGTCTCTCCTGGTTCCTGCCTCACTGGACTCAACCTCTTGGTGGGCAGCTCCCCAGAGGGCAGCCCCAGCCTAAGAAGCAGGCCTCTTCCCAAGTCCTCAGCCTCACGAGGATAGTGGGTAACACAGTGGGCTCAGGGGGCCCTGGGAGATCTCCAAAGGCCTCTGGCGTGTTCACCAATGTCCGCTCACAGGTCTTGCTCGGCACAGGGTGTTCTTCTTAAGAGACGTGACAGGGCACTTGAACCGTGGCAAATGAAAGAGACGGAGGGGCAGGAACAGGGACACCTTGCGAGGAAGACAGGCCTTAGCCTTGTGCCACCCGTATGAGGTTCCCTAAGCAGCCCTCTCTCTCCCACCTTTTCCCAATCCTCGCTCCCCGACCCTCCTAGCACAGCTGGCTACAGGAGGGATCAATTCGTGGGCCCGGGAGGAGGCCAGGCGAGCACCGGCCGCCTGGAGCGCTGGGCTGGAGCTCAGAGAGCGCGGCGGGGGGCGCAGGCGGGGCGGGACTGGTGCGCAGAGCTGTCCAGCACCCCGAGGCGGGGCGTGCGCCCCCGGCCCGCCCCAGCCGCCTCCGCCCGCCCTGTCAGCGCCACTGCGGCTCGGCGGGCGCGTCAC
>NC_045454.1:23944396-23995385 GCF_002776525.5 Piliocolobus tephrosceles | reverse complement strand
GTGACGCCGCGGCCGATGTGGCCCCGCGCGCGCTACGGGCCTGCACCGCCACCGCACAAAGACGCCTCAGGAGCCGCCGCCTGCACCCGGGCCACAACAGCCGCGCCAGCCGGAGCCCGAGCCCAAACCCGAGCCCGAGCCACAGCCAGAGCCAGGGCCAGAGCAGGAGCCGCAGCCGAAGCCGGAGCCGGATCCGGATCCGGACCCGGAGCCGGGGGGCAGGAGGCGGCGCCCGCGGGCGGCCGGGCCCGGTATGGAGAAGCGCGCGGCCGCGGGGCTGGAGGGCGCGCCGGGCGCCCGGGCGCAGCTGGCCGTCGTCTGTTTGGGTGAGTGGGCCGCGCGGGCCGGGCAGGTCCGGGTCCCCCGCGTGGCAGCTCCGCCCCGCGCTCTGACCGACTCCCTCTCCGGCCGCGGCATCCCGGGGCCCCGCACCGCGGTGGCTCCCGCGCGGAGGCCCAGAGAGCGGCCAGCACCGCTTGCCCGCCTGGCCCCGGGCCTGCGAGGGCGACTCTGGTGGCGCAGCCCCGGCTAGCGCCCCGCTCGGAGTAGTGCCCGGAGCCCGGGCTGAGCGCTGGCAGGCGGCAGCCTTCACCCGGCCCGCCCGCGCAGAGCCTAGAGTCGAGGGGGCCCTCGGGAGCTGGGGACAAAGGCCAGGCCGGCTGTCCCCTGAAGAAGAAGCTATTTCCGGCCTGGAGTTGGGGTGGGGGCGGGTGTGAGCCGCAGATGGGGACTCGGGGTGCGGGGCAGGGCTGGAGGAGGGTGCCAGTGTGGAGGCGGCTTCCAGGGGACTCCTGTTTTCCCTTTGTGTCTCTCAGCCCCTGGGCAGGCCTGTTCAGTTTAGGAGGGTGCTTGGGTTGGGCCAGGGACCGGTCCAGGCCAGTCATGGGGTGGGAGGGGCTCCCGCCCTGTCCGGGAGTTTTTCTGTCCAGCTTTCCAGCGCTCTGGGTGGGCAAGAGGAGAAGGAGTTAAATCCCCAACCCACATGGCTCCTTTATTTACTGTGATGAAGGAGGGAAGCCATTATAAGAACTGGGGGTTATTAGGGGACACTCTATGATGTCACCAGCGAGGGCTCTGTAACCTGACAGGTTTGCTGAAGCCACTGAAATGACAAAGTAATCACCCCCAGGCCTCAGGGAGCTCTGAGGCCCGGGCAGGCCCATGCCCCAGCTGTGTGAGCCTGGCTCAATGGGAATGTGCCACTGGAGAGCATGGAGGGTGTCACCTCAGCGCGCCCACCCCAACCTGGGTGCAGGGTCATGTGTGTTGGGCTCTGAGCTGCTGGGTGCTGGCATCCGTGGTGAGCAGGGCAGGGGGACAGGTGCTCCGTGCTCAGGAGCTTTGGCCTGGCTCTGTCCAGGGGGCCTGGGTGTCCTGGGTGGGGGCAGCGGTTCCTGCTTCCTGGCCAGGCGGGATCTGACCCACATCCTGAACCCTGGGAAGTTGGGCTTGCCCCTGGGCCCTGGGCCCATAACCCCCCGCCTGGCCAGAAGCGCACGGCCGCGGGGCGCCCGGGCGCAGCTGGCGGTCGTCTGTTTGCATGAGTGGGCCGCGCAGGCCGGGCGGGTCCGGGTCCCCCGCGTGGCAGCTCTGCCCCGCGCCCTGACCGACCCCCTCTCCGGCCGCGGTATCCCGGGGTGAAAGAAGGTGAAAGTAAGGGCCAAACCCCATGGAGGTGGGCGCTTGAGGGGTGGCTGGGGAATTTTGCTTTCCTTCTGAAGGTCAGCGTGGCACGGGGGAAGAGGATGGTTCTGTCACTAGCTGCCTGCCCTGTAAATGGGGATAAGCAGAACTGCCTTCCCTCCTGCCCCTGCTGCTGCTTCCCCCTTGGAGGGGGAAGCTGGTCAAAGTAGTAGGAGCAAGCCAGGCGCGGTGGCAGGTGCCTGTAATCCCAGCACTTTGGGAGACCAAGGCAGGAGAATAGCTTGAGGCCAGGAGTTTGAGACCAGCCTGAGCAACACAGTGATACCTCATCTCTACAAAAATAAAAAATAAAAAAATAACCAGGCATAGTGGTGCACACCTGTAGTTCCAGCTACTTGGGAGGCTCAGGTGGGAGGATTGCTTGAGCCCAGGAGTTTGAAGCTGCAGTGAGCCATGCACTTCAGCCTGGAAAACAGAGCGGGGAAGGCAGGGAGGTGGGGTTGAGGTGGGTAGGGGCCCTCTTGATGGGCAGTCTTGGGCTACGCTCTGAGGCTTGCCCTATAAGAGGAAGGGGACCAGCGGGCCAGCCTTGGGTTTACCTGTGGTGTCCCTCATGGGCTGCTGCTGGTCCCCAGCAGGCACCTGAGACCCCTGACCCTTTCTTTGTGTCTCCCACAGTGAACATCTTTCTCACCGGGAGGCTCAGCAGTGCGGTTCCTGCCTTAGGTAAGTAAGCACTTTCTCTCCTTCCTCCATTCCTCCGGGCCCTTTTGGGTGAGTGGGCCCTGAGGACAGGCCTTCAGGGTCCTGGCTCCACCCCGAGTTCCTGTGTGCATCTTTTCTACGTCACAAAGGAGCTGTTCGGCTTTGGGCAGGCTTCAACTTCTTTGAGCCTCAGTTTCCTCATCTGTAAAGTGGGTGAAATAACAAGGTCTACTGAAAACCTGGCTCCTAGTATTCCATGAGCCAGTGAGGCAAGCTCTTAGTGCAGTGCCTGGCACATGGTGACTTTAGACCACTGGCAAGCTGCCGAGGGTCCCGTGGAATTGACATCTTGTGCTTCACGCAGGCTGTGGGCTTCCTAGGGTTTAATTTATAGGAGTATGACTGAGGGATGACACAGAGAGGCCCATGCCATGGAAAGAACACTTTATTATTTTTCTTGAGAGGAGGGGACATGCCACGCCATGCAGGGCCAGCTGGGAATTACTAGGTTTGGACAAGCAGGAGCAAGGGTGGAAGAAAGGTGTAAGTTAGAGCTGGCATCACAGCTTCATGGGAAAGAAGCGGCAGCCAGGCGCTGTGGCTCATGCCTGTAATCCCAGTACTTTGGGAGGTGGGCGGAGGTGGGCGGATTGAGTGAGTTTAGGAGCTCGAGACCAGCCTGACTATCATGGCGAAACTCCACCTCTACTAAAAGGTAGCTATAATCCCATCTACTCGGGAGGCTGAAGCAGGAGAATCGCTTGAACCTGGGAGGTGGAGGTTGCAGTGAACTAGCTGAGATTGCACCACTGTACTCCAGCCTGGGCAACAGAGCAAGACTCTGTCTCTAAAAAAAGAAAAGGCAGGGCAGAGTAAACAGTTTAGGATTGGCTGGATTGAGTCATTCTGCTGGGCTTGGGCTATGGGGGTGCCCACTGGTTGCCTGGTAGCTGGTCTGGGGGTGCTTCAGGGCAGGGAAGATATTGGCTTGGTGTGGGAGGTTAGGTAAGAAGGTGGGTAGAGGGCGTGGCCTTGCATCAGCTGCACGTGAAAAGTGAGTTTCAGGCAGCTGACTTGCAAGAGAGAGATAAACATTTTGGCCAAAAGTACATACAGAATCTGAGAGGACACAGCGAGCACGCTGCCCCCGCCTCTACCTGTTGGCATGGGTCTGTCCAGCCGCTGGCTGTCTTTAAACTCCGGCCTAGTCCCAAGCACAACAAAGGCCATCAAGAGCTAGAGGGGCGGCCAAGCCCATCCATCCTTCACTACTGGAGGTAAGGGGCTGCTGGTTGGCAAGTGGATAAGCCCAGGCCCCCCGGGGCCCTCAGTGCCACCTGGAGAGTCTGAGGGGGGCCTGAGGGAGCCTGTTCTATCATTAACAAGCCCCCATAGACCTCTGCATCTCTTGCTAATTCTGCCTATATACTGCCATTTCCAACAACCCCTAAAATGGTATTAAAGTAAGCATAAGTATTTCCATAAAAAAGTTAAGTCTGGTTGTGTGTGGTGGCTCACACCTGTAACCCCAGCACTTTGAGAGGCTAAGGCAAGAGAATGCTTGAGCCCTGGAGTTTGAGACCAGCCTGAGCAACATAGTGAGACTCCATCTCTACAAAAAAATCTGAAAATTAGCTGGGCACGTTGGCATGTGCCTGTAGTCTTAGCTACTCGAGAGACTGAGGCAGGATGATTGCTTGAGCCCAGGAGTTTGAGATTGTAGTGGCCTATGACGGCTCCACTGTACTCCAACCTGGGTGACAGAGCGAGACCCTGTCTGTAGAACAAAAACCAAAACCTGAGGTCAAGGTGCAGCCAGGGAGAACAACGGGGGCCTCTGACTTGTTCCTTGCCTGCTGTTCTGCTCGGTGGGGCAGGAGGTGCCTGGGTTTCTAGTTCTGTGCAGGACCGGGCTTGCTGGAGAAAGGACCTGGAGCTGTCAGGCAGCGGGACCCCTGCTGCTGGCTGTGGTTGAGGAGGAGGCCCAGGGTGCCCAGAAGCTGTCCTTACTGGCTCCTCTGGCAGGCTCAGGCCTCTTTCCCTCTCTCTCTGCCCTGAGCTGTGCTCTTGGGAGCCCAGCCACCTCTGCTGCTTCAGGCTGGCCGAGGGCCAGGCCTTGCTCAGCGCTGACCTAGCCCCAGTCCTGTCTTCTGTCCTGGTCCCCACAACTGATGGTGGCCCAGTCTCCCATCCCAATTTCCAGGAAAAGGCTTACTGGCCCGGCCTGGGTCAGATGTCTGTGGCCATGGTAGAGAGTCAGGGGAAGGGGGAATGAGGGTGTCACAGCTTATGAATGTGAGCCCCAGGGCACCCTCCTGCTGGTGGGTGTGTCACCCCAAACACACATATACCCCACGTTTAGAAAAGTGCTTCCCTGAGGACTAGGGCCACTCATGGAGCTTGGGCGAAGAGGACACTGTCCAGGTCCTTAGCTGTCAAGATCTCAGGTCCCAACAGGGTCCTTGTTGCAGCCCCTGGTGCCCTCTGTGATGGGAGCTGCACACCCAGTGCAGAAGGCCATGGGTGGTGGTCTGGGATCCTAGCTGTCCTAGAGTCCACTTCTGACACCTCCAGCGTTACTGACCAGCTGAAGATGGCCCAAGGTACTCCCCTCCCAGCCTGGCTCCATGACTCTGCATTTCCATGGCTTTCCCTGGGATTCCTGCTGCATGGGACCCTGGATTGCGAACCATTCCCCGAGCCCCTTCTCCACCCTCACTAGGCTCAGGTGCTCCAGAGGGTCTGGCAGGGCTGTCTGGGGACCTCACAGGTTTTTTACCCCCCAGGAAACCCCATCCTAAGCCTAGGTATGTGAGGCTCTGACTGGTCAGAATACCTCTTGCATCCCCCCGGCCTCTGGGCTCAGCCCTGAAGCTACTGTGGCCCCAGTGGGGAAAGCCTGGGCAGGGGCTTCATGCAGTTTGCAGGCAACTGGCAGCTTCCCTGGCACGTCTGGGATGGGACTCCCAGCTCCCCGTCGTCGGGTTACATTAGGCACGTTGGCGGGGGTATTGATCAACTTTGGAAATCGGATCTGCAAATTGTACTTCCTCAGGCCTTGCAGTGTCCTCTCAGGAATATTTGATGACTCTTTGGACCAGGAAAGGACACTGGCCTAAAAGTGCCCGGTCATTCCTTCCCTACTTGTGTGGGCCACCATGGCTCCCAGGGCCCAGGCCATCTTCTGCCTGAGAGAAGGCAGGTCACCTCCAGCTGAAGCTCAGACAGACCTCTCGACTGCCCCCAACACCCCCGAACCTCTCCCTCTTCCCCATTATCCCGCAAATCATGCAGTCCTCCCATCTGCCCTCACTGCCTGCCCACTGCTACACAGCCCATCATGAACCTCACCTCCATGGGGCATTCCTGGAGACCCCTCCTCACTGGCAGCCCCTGACCCCAGTCCCCTACCACATGCACATCTGCCTCAGGTCAAGCAGGATCCTTGCCTAGGCTGGGCATGGTGGGGCACACCTGTAGTGTGAGCACTTTGGGGGGCTGAGGTAGGAGGATCACTTGAGCCTGGAATTTGAGGCTGCAGTGAGCTGTGATCACACCACTGCCCTGCAGCCTGGAGACAGAGCTAGACCTTGTCTCAGAAGAAAAAAAAAAAAAGAGTCCCTGCCTAGAACTTGCAGCTCCCTGCACAGAGCCCAGCCTCCCTCTGGCCCCGCATCCCCTCTGCATGAGGCTGGGCTGCTGCTGCACCCACCGTGATCTCTGCCAACCCACTTTGGAGAAGAGCACACAGTTTAACCAAGTTGTCCTGATGTGGAAATTTCCGGGGAGCCCCCAGGAGTGAGGCTGTTTGGAGGCACCCATTGTCAGGGCTTTGCTGAGAGGCAGAGTGGCTGGCAGTTGTCCCTTCCTCTGCTCCTGATATGGCTGGTGGCCTCCCAAGCCCTGATGAAGGGGCCAGACATAGGTCTACGAGGGAGAAGGGTTCTGGCCTAGGTGAGTGGGAAGAGAGAAAGGTGGCAGGTGACCCCTGGCTTTTCCTAGAAAGTATGGGTGAGACACCTGGCCCCCAAGGGCCCCGAGGAGAGGGGCAGGTCTATGTCTATCCCCTAGGGAAGGCGTCCAGGGCTGGGTAGGAATGGACAGTGCCTTGTCCTGCCCCTATGGAGGACAGGGCACCTCGTAGGGTTTTACCCCTCGGCAAAAAGGTGAACATGGGAGGTTCCCAGCCGTGCTGACTCAGAGGCTGACACTTCGGCTTAGCATGTGCTTTAGAGATGCAATGTGGGGGACATTACCACCCCAGCCTCACTGGGCCTTCCCTTTTGTGGAATCTCCTTTTCGGACCCCTCCAGTGGGAAAGATCTCTTCTTTCGGATTTCCTTCTTCTTTTTTTTTTTTTTGGAGAAAAAGTCTTGCTCTGTCACCCAGGCTGGAGTGCAGTGGTATGATCATGGTTCACCACAATCTTCACCTCCTAGGTTCAAGCGATTATCCTGCCTCAACCTCCCGAGTAGCTGTGGATCACAGACACCCACTACCACGCCTGGCTGATTTTTGTACTTTTAGTAGAGACGGGTCCCATGTTGGTCAGGCTGATCTCATACTCCTGACCTCAAATGATCCCCCCGCCTCGGCCTCCGAAAGTGCTAAGACGACAGGCATGAGCCACTGCACCCGGCCTCTTTTGGATTTCTTAACCCTACGCTTCCCAAGGAACCCCAGTTCAGACCTCAGGGCTCTATGAGGTCCTCATGGCCAGTGGCCTCACCCGGCAGAGGGAACCAGGCTGGGGCTGGGGCCACTTTGCATGTTTGGGTGGCTGCACCCCGAGACCCCTCTCTGATAGTTTATCTCCTGCCCTCTCGGGCTGGGAGCAGGGTGTACAGCGCCCTATTTCTGGGGCAGGATCGGAGGCTGGTTGTGGGGGCTGCCTCCCAGGGCCATGTGTGAGTTCCAGGTGGAGAGGCGCTGACTTGCACCTCACTGACCCAGTGACCACAGACTGTCAGGGGTCTGAGGGTGATGCGGTGGTGGCTGGCCTTGCTTTAGGACCAAGAGTTCTGTTCTTATCCTTGATGTTCTCACGAGCTGTTCATGGGGGTTACCGACTCCCTAGTAGTCACTGTCCCGGATCACCTGGGCCTTCATGGTCCCAGTAGGCCCCTGGGGGAAGGGGCTTCAGCTCTCAGCTTATGGCTCCAGCTGCCCAGCAGGTCCTCAGATGGACCCGTCCACTCAGGGGCCCACATCTATGGAGCACCTGCCGTGCGTCAGGCACTGTGCAGAGTCCTGGGACACGGCACAGCCCTGCCTGCCTATGGGATGTTCATCCGGTCAGTCCCAAAAACAAAAGGGAAATGCTCTGTGGCCCAGGCTGGGAGAAGGGGTGGGGCGCTGGAGCTCTGCGGGAGGCAGCCTGGAGGGTTTCCCTGGGAAGGGACCATGGAGCAGGGGGTGGAAGCTGAGGAGTCTGTGAACGGGATAAGAAGGTGGGGATAGCACCCACCAGGGACCACCAGGGCTTCCAGAGCAAGGTTCCCTCCAATGTGAGAGATCGGAGAGGTCCGGGGGGCTAGGGGTTGTGGGAGGGATGAGGCAGAGTGTGGGGCAGGGAGGGGCTGGGGCTGCTGCAGTGAATTGTGGTTTTGTCCTAAGAGCATGGGAGGCAGCCAGAGGGCTCTCCTGCCTGTCCTGCAGCTGGGTCCCAGAGAGTCTTGCTGAGAACCAGAGAGAATTCGGCTTGCAAGGTCATGGTGCCAGGGGCCAGCCATGGGAGAGCGAGGAGAGAGTGTCACTGGGCTCGGGAAAAGCGTCGTCCCTTGCCTCTCCGAGCCTCGGTTTCTCCATCTGTAAAATGGGCCCTGCCTTCATCTCAGGCTGTTGTGAGAATCAGATGGACCAGTGCAGGGAAGGGTCAGGGGGCTGTGGGGTTGGGAGTGCGGTCAATTGCAGTGACAAGCCACCTGGTCCTGGGAGGGCCAGGGCACAGCAGGGCAGGGCAGGCTCACCATGCTGCCCTGGATGGTTTAGAAGCAGACAGCATGGAGAATGCATGGATTAAAGTGAGGCCCGTGGAGCTGGGCGTGGAGGGCTCCTCATTTGAGCTGGCGGGCATGATGCTCTTTGCTCAACCTGAGTGGTATACGGTTGGCACTCCACAAATGCATGTTGGCTCAGTGCTGCAGTGAGAAGCTGAGGTCCCCAGAGGACTACAGTGATTCCTGACTCTGCCCTCCCTAGCTGTGTGGCCCCAGGCAAGTCGTTGACCCTCTCTGAGCCTGTTTCCTCACCTGGTTCCTAAATCTACCTTTGGTGGCTTCTCACTTGTACTCAGGATAAAACCCAAATTCTGCTCAGGGTGTCATCAGACCCAGGTGGCGTTTCCAGCCACAGCTGGACTTTGCCACCTTTCTTCGGCCCTGTTGTAGGATCTTCATTCTACCCAGGGGATCTGCGTAAAGTCCATCTGCTCCCACCCCCAGCCTGTGAGTTCCGTAGAGCAGGCCTTATTCCCGCCTTACTCAGCCTTACTCAGCCTTACTGAGCCTTACTCAGCGTACCTACCATGCATGCTTGGCACATAGTAGGTGAGTGAGCAAAGCCCCAGGGAGGGCAGGCAGGGGGCTGTTGCAGGATGGGCTATGCCAGCCGGGCAGGCCTAGGGGTGTGGAATTTTCCACTGAGCCGAGGCCACGAGGCTACACCTTGGAGGTGCTGGCTGCCAGGAGGGGTTGTTGGTGGGTTTCCTCCCAGCTCTGCCAGAGATGCAGGGGACAGGACCTAGGCTCTAGCCCACTGCATAGGGTTGGGGGCTATAGCTGCCCTAAGTCTAGGGGGCCCTACTTGGCCTCCCATACACACCACCTCCACGAAGTGACAAGTTGTGGCCTTGCCCTTGGCCATGGCCACCCTTGGCTGGGCTAGATTCCCCCATGGGGGAGGGCTGTGCTGAAGCCCTACCCGCCGCTGCAACCCACTTCCCAACCAAAGATGGGCCGGCCTTTCTCGGCCTCCTCTCCCGACAGCGGCCTGCAGCGGGAAGCTGGAGCAGCACACGGAGCGGCGTGGGGTCATCTACAGCCCGGCCTGGCCCCTCAACTACCCACCAGGCACCAACTGCAGCTGGTACATCCAGGGCGACCGTGGTGACATGATTACCATCAGGTAGGGGCGCCCGGGGGTGTCGGAAGGAATCGACGTGGGCCCACATGCGTGGGGTGAGTGAGAATGTGTGTGTGTGAGAGCAGGTGTGGAGGGCACACGCCTGAGGGTGTACGTGTGTGTGAGCAGGTGTGGGATCACGTGCATGTGTGTGAGCATATGTGTGAGGTGTGTGTGAGCACTCATGTGTGAGCAGGTGTGAACAGGTGTGTGGGTGTTTGCATGTGTGTGAGCATTTATGAGTAGGTGTGTGTGCATGCAGATGTGTGCATGTGTGAGACAGGCGTGTGTAGGTATTTGAGGTATGTGGCATGTGCATACATGTGAGCACATGTAAGTAGGTGTGTGTGCAAATGTGAGTGTGTGTCTGTGCATGTATGTGAACACACGTGTGCTCGTGTACGTGGACAAGCACATGTCGGGGGAGACATAAAGGACACATGTGAGAGAGTGCATGTGTGAGCACATGTATGTGCACGAGCCATGCCTGCACAGGTGCAGAGAGCGTGTATGTGTGCATGCATGTAAGATAATGGGTGTAACCATGCGTGAGCCGTAAGCATGAGTGTGTACATGTGAAAGCATGCACACAAATGTGTCCAGTGCCCTGGGTCTCCACGGGCCTCTGTGGCGAGGTGCCCAAGCTGGACCTTTTCCTGGTTTGAGCCTCGTTCATGGGGTATGGGGGGATCTCAGTCACCTAGCCCTGCCAGGAAGGCAGGGCCAGCACACATGCCACTGGGAACACAGCCTGGGACTGGTGGGCATGGTCTGATGTCTCTGAGGTGGCAGAGGTGTCCTCTCTGTCCTGCAGGGGTGGCTGGGGGCCAGGCTGGCACTGAGCCCAGAGCACGGTTTCCACAGGGGGCCTTGGGGAGGGGAGTGAATCAGGCAAAGCTTGAGCTTCAGGGACATGCAGAGGGAAAGGGGGCCAGGCAGCGAGCGGTGGTCCTGGCCAGGAGTGGTCATGGGGACATTTGGCTGGGGAGTCACTATAGGTTCCCTCTGCCATAGTTTTCCTAAATGCCAGAGCCCAAAAGGCGCAACCCCTGACTTACTCCGTAGCTGCAATGCATGAGGATGTGATGGGCATGGGCAGGGTCTGTCCTACGCTGTGTGCCTCAGTTTCCCCAAGGGCCAGGTGGTTCAGGGCCAGTGTATCTGGAGATGACAAGCTGTCAACCTGCTGCAGCCTTGGCCAGCCGCATGGGCACAGTCTCATCCTCACTGCCCATGCCTGGGACTTTGTGCTGGGCCCATCCTAGTGGTCCCAAGGTGGAGGGGTCTGGGCCCTTGGGCCTCTGCCCTTTTGGGGAGGGTGTCGGGACGGGGGGCTCTTGACTTCCTGCTGCACTTCGGCTTCAGGCTGGGGGTGCCGTGTACACTGATGGAGGGAAGGGTAGCCACAGCAGAGCTGGAAATGACCTGTATGGATATCACAATTCTTCATGGAGCCTCCTGTGCACACCTGGATGGGGACTGTGGGGACAAGAGTGGCTGGGAGTGGAGGAACCAGGCAATCTGGAACACGAGGAGCGGGGGCGGCTGGCCGGGACGGGGCTGGCTGTCCTGGCCGTGGCTCCAGCCTGACTACTCTCTGCTGGTCCTTGGCCATGGAGGTCCTGCCCACGGCCTCATGTCTGGGTCCTCTCCACCTCCCCGCAGCTTCCGCAACTTTGACGTGGAGGAGTCCCACCAGTGCTCCCTGGACTGGCTCCTGCTGGGCCCAGCAGCCCCGCCCCGCCAGGAGGCCTTCCGCCTCTGTGGCTCTGCCATCCCGCCTGCCTTCATCTCTGCCCGAGACCACGTCTGGATTTTCTTCCACTCAGACGCCTCCAGCTCCGGCCAGGCCCAGGGCTTCCGTCTGTCTTACATCCGAGGTGATAGTGGTCGCAGGGCAGGCAGGACACCACAGAGCACATCGTGCATGCCAAAAGGCTCCCGGCCCACAGGGGCAGCACCCTCCACAGGGCTCCAGCTCCCTGCAGGATGTCCCCTGACCACCCTGTCAATCTCAGGACAGTGGCAGGACTGGGCATGTGGATGCCTCGGACCTCTCAAGGTCACTGGCCCTACTTCCCAGTCTTGGCTAGTTGTGGGAACTCACCCCTAACCCCAGACTCAGGTCAGGGACTGAGCCCACCCTGGTGTTGGAGAGGTCTCTGCTTCCAGGGTGATGGGGAACCACCTGCCCACTTTTGGCCCCAGGCCCCCTGGCCAAAGGGAGGCTCTTCTGTCTCCTGACTGTCCCCTGCTACCTCTCCACCCCACAGGGAAGCTGGGTCAGGCGTCCTGCCAGGCAGATGAGTTCCGCTGTGACAATGGCAAGTGCCTGCCCGGCCCGTGGCAGTGCAACGCAGTGGATGAGTGTGGAGACGGCTCTGATGAGGGCAACTGCTCGGCGCCGGCCTCGGAGCCTCCAGGCAGCCTGTGTCCCGGGGGGACCTTTCCGTGCAGCGGGGCGCGCTCCACGCGCTGCCTGCCTGTGGAGAGGCGCTGTGACGGCTTGCAGGACTGCGGCGATGGCTCAGATGAGGCGGGCTGCCCCGACCTGGCGTGCGGCAGGCGGCTGGGCAGCTTCTATGGCTCCTTTGCCTCCCCAGACCTGTTCGGCGCGGCCCGTGGGCCCTCGGACCTTCACTGCACATGGCTGGTGGACACGCAGGACTCGCGGCGGGTGCTGCTGCAGCTGGAACTGCGGCTGGGCTACGACGACTACGTGCAGGTATACGAGGGCCTGGGTGAGCGCGGGGACCGCCTGCTGCAGACGCTGTCCTACCGCAGCAACCACCGGCCGGTGAGCCTGGAGGCCGCCCAGGGCCGCCTCACCGTGGCGTACCATGCGCGCGCCCGCAGCGCCGGCCATGGCTTCAACGCTACCTATCAGGTGAAGGGCTATTGCCTTCCCTGGGAGCAGCCATGCGGGAGCAGCAGTGACAGTGATGGGGGCAGCGCGGGCGACCAGGGCTGCTTCTCCGAACCACAGCGCTGTGACGGCTGGTGGCATTGTGCCAGCGGCCGAGACGAGCAGGGTTGCCCTGCCTGCCCGCCCGATCAGTACCCCTGCGAGGGTGGCAGTGGTCTGTGCTACACGCCTGCCGACCGCTGCAACAACCAGAAAAGCTGCCCCGACGGCGCGGATGAGAAGAACTGCTTCTCCTGCCAGCCCGGCACCTTCCACTGCGGTACCAACCTGTGCATCTTCGAGACCTGGCGCTGTGACGGCCAGGAAGACTGCCAGGACGGCAGCGATGAGCATGGTTGCCTGGCCGCGGTGCCCCGCAAGGTCATCACCGCGGCGCTCATCGGCAGCCTGGTGTGCGGCCTGTTACTGGTCATCGCGCTGGGCTGCGCCTTCAAGCTCTACTCACTGCGCACGCAGGAGTACAGGTGGGCGCTGTGCCCACAGCCAGGGGACCGGGTTTCTTCATCGCCCAGGCTTGCTGTCCCCGCAGCTGTGGGTTTGCAGATGGGGGCCTGGACCAGCTACATGGAGGCTGCCCTGTGCACACTGGGGTCCCTACATCTTGGGATGTCTGGGTGGAGGGTGGACCCGGAATCCTGTTGCTGCTGCAGGTCCCGGGCAGCCCAGCCATGTCGCCCTCTGCCCACCGCTTCCAGGGCCTTCGAGACCCAGATGACGCGCCTGGAGGCTGAGTTCGTGCGGCGGGAGGCACCTCCATCCTACGGTCAGCTCATTGCGCAGGGCCTCATTCCACCCGTGGAGGACTTTCCTGTCTACAGTGCCTCCCAGGTGAGCCCCTGGAGGGCGCGAGGCCCCTCTGGGGCCAGGTGGGACAGTGTGCGGAGGAGGCTGGTCCAGCAGTCACAGGAGTGGGAGGCAAGGCCTGGGCAGGGTGACCTGGGGGCCCATGGCCAGGTGTGGGGGTGAACAAGGTGGTCTCTTGGGTCTCAGGTCCCTTGGGGGTGTGCTGACTCCTGCCCCTGAGCAGCCTGGTCACCCCCTCAGCCGCATTCACTGCCCCCACCCTGCCCCATCCCGTCCCACCCCACAGGCCTCTGTGCTGCAGAATCTTCGCACAGCCATGCGGAGACAGATGCGTCGGCACGCCTCCCGCCGGGGGCCCTCCCGCCGCCGCCTCGGCCGCCTCTGGAACCGGCTCTTTCACCGGCCGCGGGTGCCCCGAGGCCAGATCCCACTGCTGACCGCAGCACGCCCCTCACAGACCGTCCTGGGTGATGGGTTCCTCCAGCCTGCTCCAGGGGCTGCCCCCGACCCCCCAGCACTGCACACGGACACAGGCAGCCCCAGGGTGGCTGGAGATGGGCCCCCCAGTGCCCCAGGCCATGCACCGGAGGTGGGACCTTCAGGGCCACCCTTGTCCTCAGGCCTGCGAGACCCAGAGTGCAGGCCTGTGGACAAGGACAGAAAGGTCTGCAGGGAGCCACTGGCAGACGGTCCAGCTCCTGCGGATGCACCTCGGGAGCCCTGCTCAGCCCAGGACCCGCACCCCCAGGCCTCCACTGCCAGCAGCACCCTGGGCCCCCACTCGCCAGAGCCACTGGGAGTCTGCAGGAGCCCCCCGCCCCCTTGCTCCCCAATGCTGGAGGCCAGCGATGACGAGGCCCTGTTGGTCTGTTGACCACCGGGCTCGCTGGTGACCGCCACAGCCCCGCTTTGTAACCAGGGAATACACAGTCATTTCTACCCTGCCTCTGCGTCCTTTCTTATGGAGAGGCCCTCCGGGGACCCCAGCGGAGGGGCTGGGCCCTCAGCCAGCTGGCTGCACTGGTGGGCACGGTGGGCGGGAGCTCTGGGACTGAACAGTGGGGGAGAAGAGTGAAGTGGTGAGCCCGTCTGCAGGATCCCAGCATATACAAGCACCCTGGGGTCTCACTTCTCTCCCCCCACTTCATTCTGGGAACCCATTTCCAAAGAAGCAGAGGACCAGAGCTTTTTTGCTTCATCTGCCCTGCAATGGCACCAGCTGCCCACAGAGCTGGGAGTTGTCATGAGGATGGGGCTGGGCCATGGGGACGCTGGGTCTCATCCGTGGTGACTGTTCTGCCCATGCCTCACCCTCTTCCTGTCCAGCAAGGCCCCTGGAGGACCTGGGTTGGGCAGCTCCTGCCAAGCCCTCAGGCCCCTGACCAGGCAGGTGCCCTTTGCCTTCCTTGAGGGTCCAATCTCCTGGGCACTGTGGCAGGGCTGGGGTGTATACCTGGTATACAGGAAGCCCCTGGAGTTCCCTGCAGGCCTCAAAGCCCCCAGGACATGCTGCTCTGTGCTTTCTGGGGACAGAGAAGCTGAGACACCAACAGCAGTGGCCACATCTGTTCCATCCTAGCTCAGGGCCTCAGTTTCCCCACCTGTAAGCCAGGGTGAGACTGTGGGCTCTGAAGTCCTGACCTTCACTCTGTGGTGGTTTATGAGAAGAAAGACGATCCCAGCTGGGAGCCCCTGAGCTCTCCTGGGTGGCCAAGCTCAGACTGGCATCGAGGGGCCTGGGGGAGGGGTGGACTGAGCTGCTCCCCTCCATGTCCCTTTAGGGCAGGGGGACTCTGGGTGCCATGGTAGGGAGTGCCTGTGTCAAGCAGCAAAGCCCCCTAATGTCGAGAGTCTCCTCCAGGGCCTGTCACAGCGTCTTCCCGGCCAGCAACATGCGTGCACCCACCGAGGTACGCCCCAACCACTCCCATCTGTGCCCATCATGGACTCCCCATAGCACGAGCGAACAGCCAGCCCTGTTTATTTATCGGCTTTTTCTGGAAAAGCTAGCAGGGCAGCGCTAAGACAGGAAACCCAGTCCACATTTCAGGGTTTCCTTAAAACAGGCTTCTAAGAGTCGTATCTTTTTTTTTTTTTTTTTCCAGAAAAACAAAAACAAAAACAAAAACTTTTTTGCCAAAACGCCTCCTCAATAAACAACATGTAAACAGAAACAGCTGCTTCAGTCTCTACAAACATCTCATTGTGGCTTCAAGGGCTTGTCTGTGGCAGCCAGCAGGGAGGGTGGGCAGGGGCTATTCTCCTCCTCTTCAGGGGCATCCTGGGGATAGACCACGAAACACAGCTCCTGGCCCCAGCGTGTCATGGACTCTGAGGACAGACAGATGGACCTTGGGGCCTGACCTCTCGGGATAGGGGTGACCCCCAGCTCCAGACACCTTCCCTTGGGCAGGGGTCTTCAGGGAGCTGCTCCGTTGGTACACATGGTTCTGGAAACTTTGGGTACATCTTGGGAAGAGGCATGTGGCGGTGGCTGGGCCCTGTGTTCCCACCTCAGCTGCTAGGACACCCTGCTCTGGGGTGAACCTCTAAGAAGGAGGTCCCGTTTCCAGGCCCCGGCCCTCTGAGCCCGGTGACCTGCGGCTGCCCGGCTCACCTGTGAGTCTGTGCACACACTTTGGTTTGCTTCTCCAGAACACTCCCAGAAAGAAAATGGGCACCCCCGTAAGAATGATGATGACGCCGACCCCACAGACCATAGGCTCTGAGATGAAGCTGAAGACCAGCAGGAAGGCCCAGAAGACCAAGTATGCCACGGGGATGAGAAGGTTCACCTGGGGAAGGGGTAGCAGAAACACCGATGGTGCAGGACCCCCAGCTGTCTGTACCCCTGACCCCTGAGGGTCTGGGGAGTTTTCCTCCCTTCCCTGGGATCTGAGGCCTGAATGGCAATTGCACCCACCTACCCCTCCTCTTGGCGACAGCCCAGTGTGTTTGAGGCCAATTCATGCATCAGGCTGTTGGCCAGTTTTGCTGAGGATTTTTCAAAGTCTCAGCGGCACCGAGTTCCACACAGCAGTTGTGTGTGGACTTAACGTTTGCACTTGGCCGGAGTCAGTGATTTTTTGGTGTTTCACATTTCAGGCACCGAGCACTTCTCCACATAAGGATTTATACACACATTGAGGGGCTTTGCTTTTAGCTCAGGCTATGGTCTTCTGTTTTTCTGTGGGCCCATGGAATCCTGGCAGCCTTTGTGACCTTGAACAGTTCCCGTCTCATTTTCTTTAATTTTTTTTTTTTTTTAGAGACAGGGTCTCCCTCTGTCACCCAGGTTGGAGTGCAGTGGCCCTAGTACCGCTCACTGCAGCCTCGACCTCCCGGGCTCAAGCAATCCTCCCGCTTCAGCCTCCCAAGTAGCTGGGACCACAGGTGCGCACCACCACACCAGGCTAATCCTTTTATTTTTAATTTTTTGCAGAGAGGAAGTCTCGCTATGTTGCCCAGGCTGGTCTGAAACCCCTGGGCTCCAGCAATCCTCCCACCTCGGCCTCCCAAAGTGCTGGGATAGGCATGAGCCCCTGCACCCAGTCCTGAGCCTCATTTTCCCCATCTGTACACTGGGAGCATTCACAGTTCTGTCCTCATGGGGCTGCTATGAGGAGTGGATGCCTCAGTGCACAGAGAGCCCTGAGCAGGGCCCAACACTCCACAAAAGCTGGCACCTCCCATCCCACCTGCCCCTGGTGCCCACTGTGGATACAGGGGTGGCTCTAGCAGCACCCAGCATGGGGGCCAGCCGTCCCAGGGCCTCACCTTGATGGGCCTGTGGAGCGCAGGCCGCCTCCAGCGCAGCAGCAGCAGGCCCAGGATGGTGACGCCGTAGCAGAGGTAGTTGATGAAGGACACATAGTTGATGAGCGTGTACGTGTCGCCCACGAGCATGATGATGGCTGTGGCCCCGCACTGGGAGAGGACCTGGGGCTGACGGCCGGCCCCTAGCCTGCCTCCTGTCGCCCCTGCAGGATGAGCCCTGGCCCCACCCCACACCCCCACCCCGGAATGGCTCACCCCTGCCATTACCCGGAAGGTCCTGCATTGCTGGGTAGCCCTGCCTTCACACCCTGCCTAGCCCAGGTCCCCCAGCTTACACAGACGAGGAGGGCGGGGATGGGGGTGCAGTGTCTGACGTGGATCATGGCCAGCAGGCTGGGCAGGTGCCCCTCTCGGGCTCCAGAGAAGCATAGCCTAGTGTTGGGGACAGAGATGAGCACCGGCCACTTCCTGGGTCTCAGCTCTGGACCTGATGTCCCTCTTAAGCTGTCGCCTCTGACCTCCTGCTCCGGGCCCAGCAGCCCCACTGGGCAGTTCTTCACCTTGTTCAACCTGCCTCCCTCTTGCTTTCTTTGCCTCCCAGTTGTGATCAGATACTTGTTACCGGTGGGATCATCACCCCAGCTTCAGGCGGACCCCTCCCCCTGACAGGTTTCCCTTCCTCTGGCCCCCCCGCATGACTTGTGCACACCTATACCCCAACCTTCCCTCCCCATGCCCACGTCTCCCCAGTGCAGTCACCTGGAGTAGGTAAACAAGTAGCCATTGATCCCTCCGAAGGTTGACAGAGCCACGGAGACGGGCATGGCCCAAGAAAAGTAGCCCAGTAGCTTCTCCCCGAAGGTCTGGGTGGGCACAGGAGAGAGGCTGTGTGTGAGGCCGGGGCAGGGGCCTGGGCAGGAGCCAGGGACCGAGCAAGGGCCCACTCACCACAGCCACCGCATTGGAGGAGAGCAGCTCCTGGGGGGACATGGCTGTGAAGTAGGCGATGTTGGTGAAGGTGTACACAAAGGTCACCAGTGGGATGGAGATGAAGATGGCGCGAGGGAGGTTCCTGGGGACAGGCAGTGGAGTGTGTCAGCGTCACCTCCTGAGGGTGCAGGACCCCGGAGACCCAGCCACAGGAGCGGCTCAGAGTCTCCACCTCTTGTGTCTGCTGGGGGTGTTGGGACAGGAAAGGGGGCAGCATTGCTGCATGAGACAAGGGGACCCTATGTCTGCCCTGCCCATCCCCACCTGGACACAGGCTGGTAGGATGGGAGATGGGGAAGGGGCCCCATCACATCCTGAGGACACGGTCTGATGTCTGTGCAGAAAGACAAAATTGCATACAGCCAAAATCAGCCTGGAAAATTCCCCGAAATGGCCCCAGGGCCCACTCCATAGACCCAGAGTCTTCCTGGAACTCTCCAGTCCCAGCTTGCTCAGCTGCAAAGGTTCACTGTCGAGATCCCTGGCTGAGCATCAGACACAGTCATTGGCTTCATTCGTAGGGACCATATTGTGTGCATATGCATAATTTTAGGCCAAATGCAAATCTCTGGATCTATTTACAGCAGGATGATGATATTCAGCCTTTCTGAGGCCCTGCAAGGGGCTGTGATGTGTCCATAGCCAGAGAAAACAGGGCCAGGCTAGAATGCAAGCCCCCCGGCTATCTTTCCAGGGCCATTTTTGCAGGGCAACAGGCGTGGGCCACCGAGGACCAGCCTGAGCCTCGGGTGGCAGTGGGGCTGAGCGGAGAGACTGCCTCTCCCACCAGAGGGCCTGGCTGCTTCCCAGGGCCTGTTTGGGGGCCCCACTCACTTTCGGGCATCAACCATCTCCTCAGTGACATAGTTGAGGAAGTTCCAGCCACTGAAGGCGAAGGAGCCTTGGAGGAAGGCCAGGGCCAGGTGTCCCACGGAGGGCGTCATCCAGAAAGCAAAGGCATTGCTGGGCCTCAGCTCCTCGAAGTGTCCTGGAGGCCCAGAAGTCGGGGGTCAGCACTATCTCCCCAGCCCGGCCCTCACCCCCACGCGGCCCTACCTTGGAAGATCTGGAGAAGGCCCATGCCGATGATGAGCGACAAGGCCAGCAGCTTCCCGCCTGTGAACATGTCCTGGATGCGTGTGGCCCAGCGCACGCTGGAGCTGTTCACCCACGTCAGGAGCACTGCAGAGGGAAGTGGGGGGTGGGCGCTGAGGCCAGGACCTTTTACACTGGACCATGGCCAAGTCCAGCCCAGGTGGCCTGAGAGTGGCATCCCCTCCAGCAGCTGGAATGCAAGAACCCCAGATCCAAAGGGAAATCTCACCCCTCTGTCCTCCCGCTCAGGACAGGGTGGGGCCAGGCAGGCGGCTGATCTGGGGACAGCGGCCCAAGGGGGACGCTTACTCAGGCAGGCCATGGACAGCACCCGGGAGGCTGTGGCAGGGGGGATGCAGTTGGGGAACACGGGCTGCAGCACGTAGTTGGAGAAAGTCATGGAGATGACCGCCAGGCTGGTGGGGTACATGATGAGGAAGGCGCTCCAGAGCAGCAGAAAGCTGGAAGGAGCGGGGGCGGGAGTGGCTCAGGCGGCCCAGAGCCCTTCCCAGCCAACCCAGCCCTGATGTGTGCAGCAGGGCTGCCCTGGGCCCGGCACCCGGGGGCTGGCGAGGCTGCCAGAGGCTGGCACCAGTCCAGGAAGGCAGGGTTGACCTTGTTGAGGTCTTGTGGCTGCATTGATAGACTGTTTTAACAGAGAAGGTATTACACATACTTAAACATTGACAGGGTTGCTGTGGGGCAGGCACTGGGAACAACATGGGCACCAAACGTTCGCTTTTCTTTTCTTTTTTTTTTTTTGAGACGGAGTCTCGCTCTGTTGCCCAGGCTGGAGTGCAGTGGCATGATCTCGGCTCATTGCAACCTCCGCCTCCCGGGTTCACGTCATTCTCCTGCCTCAGCCTCAGTGGGACCACAGGCGCCTGCCACCATGCCCAGCTAATATTTTATATTTTTAGTAGAGGCGGGGTTTCACCACGTTAGCCAGGATGGTCTCGATCTCCTGACCTCGTCAGCCACCTGCCTCGGCCTCCCAAAGTGCTGGGATTACAGGCATGAGCCACTGCACCCAGCCACCAAACACTTTTCTAATGACAACCAGGCTCCCCATTGGACGCAGGCTGTTTCCTGAGCCAGGGTCTCTGTCCCCAGACCGCTCAGCTTCAGCCCTGGCTCTCACAGAGTACTGTGGCTGAAGATGGGTGACTCCGAGCTGTGTCCCCCTGAGGGAAACCTATGGGGTGCAGAGACTAGACCTCACCAAGAGCCCTGGCTGGGGATGGAGAGTGATGGATGCCCCTTCTACCTAAATCTTGCCTCCGCAGGGCACCCAGGCTGTGAGTCTGACATGTTCTCAGGGGCTCTCCTGTACTCAGGGGCAGGTCTGCCCTTGGGGGTGGTCCTAGCCCCTGGCCAGCCCTCCAGGGAGAGGACTGCTTCATCGGGGACATCAGCCATCTCTGGATCACCTGCCCCTTGCTCTGCACAACCATCCCCGCTTGGCTTCTGGGACATCCTAGCTCCATGGCCCTCCTCCCCTGCCAGGCATCCCCTCTGCCCACTCCTGCATGTTCCGTGCCTGGGGATGAGGTCCTGGCCCTCTTCTCTCTCCCGAATGTCCTCTCCAGGCCTGAAGCACGATTATTCTGCTTCCTTGGGTCCCAGCCCCTTTGAGGACCCTCTCCCCAGAGGAGAGTGCCAGAGATGCACCCAGAGTGGCATGCAAGCCCTGGCAGGTCCCCCCATGCAAGGCTGCCCAGTTAAGGACCCCTGGCTCATATCCCTCAGAACCAAACTTTGTAAATTTCAGCCCAGACTTTTCCTCTGAGCTCCAGACCATCCAGGAGACTCTCAGTAGGGAAGTGGGTGCCACTCCGGCTGCACCCACCTCTCCCAAGCTGACTGCCCGGTCCTCTCGAATCAGGCTCCTAAATGATTTTAGAATCTGCCTGTACCTCTGCGGCTCTTGCCACAACGCAGCCGAACAAATACAACAGCTTCAATCCCCCGATGCTCTCCAAGCCCCGGTGAGTGCCGTAAACCCAACCTGACCTCACCTCTAGCTACAGCAGACTCCCTGCGCTCGTCTGGACCACCCCACCCTCTGTTCACATTTCTCCCGTCCTGGGATGCTTTCCTCACTGGTCAGCTAGGCCAGGCGGGAAAATCCTCTTCCTCCCAGCCTCAGGGCAAGCATTGCTTTCCTGGGAGTTCTCCCTAGGTGGCGCACACCATTCTCTTTGCTGTATGGCTGCTGCCTCTTGTACACACTCTCAAAGCAAGGCTCCTCCAGGCCTTAATCCCATTTAAGGGGCTGCTTCCTCTCTGTTCTGTGAGCAGCTTGAGTACAGTGACAGGCCTTTCTATCACTGCCTCTCCACCCCCAGGCTCACAGTAGGTGCTCAGCAAATGTTCCCTGGTGAATGAAGGAAGGATAGCAGGGTGCTATGGAAAGGAGACCTCTGGCCGGGTGCGGCAGCTCACTGTTGTAATCCTTGCACTTGGGAGGCTGAGGTGGGTGGATCACCTGAGGTCAGGAGTTCAAGACTAGCCTGGCCAACATGGTGAAACCCTGTCTCTACTAAAAACACAAAAAAATTAGCCAGGCACGGTGGCGGGCGCCTATAATCCCAGCTACTCGGGAGGCTGAGGCAGGAGAATCACTTGAACTCGGAAGGCAGAGGTTGCAGTGAGCTGAGATCAGGCCACTGCACTCCAGCCTGGACAACAGAGCAAGACTCTGTCTCAAAAAAAAAAGGGGGCACCTCATGCAGGGTATATGATAAGAATATCACACTTCCCTCCTTGCTCCTCATGCAACATATGGGTTTACCAAATTGAGGCCCCTCCTCGCCTGGGCACTCATATTAACTAGGGGTTTCAGACAGTAAGCATCCCCGCTCCTTGAGTACAAGGCAGGGGGTGGGGTTCAGAGGGACCCCTATTTAAAAGGAGATCCAGAGATGCCCAGAGGCCTATAGGAATGCCCAACACACATCAGTAGGGTGGGGTGGGCCTCAGTTCCACCTGCCCTGGCCTCAGAAGGCTGTGCAGCACCCCCACACCTTCTCTCCATCCACCCCCACAACCTCCCTAGGAAGCCGGAAGCAGGAGTGGAAACGAACACCAGGGCTCATTTGGCCATCCCGTTTCTGAGAGGGTGTGCCCCTACCCGCTGGTGCCCCACACTCACCCAGCCAGGCCCCCGAAGATCTCTGTGACGTAGGCGTAGTCCCCGCCGGACTTAGGGATGGTGACTCCCAGCTCTGCATAGCAGAGGGAGCCCAGAGCTGTCACGCCCCCACCCAGGACCCAGACGAACAGGGCCAGACCTACGGAGCCCGAGTGCTCCAGGACCCCCTTGGGCGAGATGAAGATGCCCGAGCCGATGATGTTCCCTGTTGGGGGAGAGATGGGGAGGCATCAGGCCTGGGGTCCCTTTCACAGCCTGGCCTTCTGTGTGGGGATCTGCCTGCTGCCAGGAGGAAGAGAGCCCAGGGTGCTTCCTGGAGGAGGAGGAGGCAGGAAGTGGGCTGGAGGTATAGAATGCCACTGGCCCCCAAGCCCAGCAAGTGCCATTCTGGGCTTATTATCTGCCCCTTCCTCAGTCCCTGACATGGGAAATGGCACCTCATCCAGCTGGCCAGGCCCCTCTGCCAGAGACGGTCCCTGTCTGACTTCCTCAGCCCTCCATTGCCCCTGTGAGGCGGGGCCAGCAAAGTGAGGAGGCTGAACTACCTGAGTGATGGCAGACGGTGGCTCTTCAGGCACCCCACAAGGCCCATGCTCAACCCTCATGTCTACTCAGAGCCCCAGGCGTATCAGCCTGCAGCCACTTGTCCTGCCTCCAGCCCGCTGGCCAGAGCTGGCCCCTAACATAGGACTTCAACCACTCTCCTGCCGCTTTCCCACCGGCCAAAGTCCAAACTCATGGAGTGGCTCAGGAAGTAGCATCTCCTCCATGAAGCCCTCTTTGACCATATCAGGTTTGGGCTTCTCTTCCTACTTCAGTTTCCTCTCCTCTCCTCTCTCCTTTCTTTCCTTTTCTTCCCTTCACTTCCTGGATTCAAGCAATTCTGCTGCCTCAGCCTCTCCCAAGTAGTAGGATTACAGGCGTGAGCCACCACGCCTGGCTAATATTTTTTGTATTTTTTTTAGCAGAGATGGGCTTTCACTATGTTGATCAGGCTGGTCTCAAACTCCTGACCTCAAGTGATCCACCCGCCTCGGCCTCCCAAAGTGCTGGGATTACAGGCGTGAACCACTGTGCCCGGCCTTCTTTCTTTCATTCAGACAGGGTCTCGCTCTGCCACCCTGGCTGGGTGCAGTGGTGCGATCATAGCTCACTGCAGCCTGGGACTCCTGGGCTCAAGAGAGTCTCCCACCTCAGTCTCCCTAGTAGCTGGGACTCCAGGTGTATTACCACACCCAGACTTTTTTTTTTCACTTTTTGTAGAGACAGGATCTCATTATATTGCCCAGGCTGGTCTCCAACTCCTGGGCTCGAGTGGCCCTCCCTGCTTGATTTCCCAAAGTGCTAGAATTACAGGTGAGTGCCAACACACCCGGCTAATTAAAAAAAAACTGTAGAGTTGAGGGGTTCTGCTATGTTGCCGACGCTGGTCTCGAACTCCTGGGCTCAATCGACTACCCACTTCGGCCTCCCAGAGTGCAGGGATTACAGGCGAGAGCCACCGTGCCTGGCCCCTCTGCTTTCTGACATGATGAGAAACGTTCAGAGGGGCCAGCTGTGGTCTGTAGAACGGGTTCCCAGGATGAGCAAGACTCGGAGTGCCTGCTGAGCCCTGAGCTCCACAAAGAGGGACAATGTTCTGGGTTATATGGATCTCACCATCTGTGCACATGAATCAGGTAACCTCACTGGAGATCTGCACTAGGGCCTGTCCAAGAAGAAATAAACCCAGCACCTTGGGCCCTATGAACAAACAGCCCTGGTAGGACCTGCGGCTCGGCCTCTGCGGTAGCCACACCAGACCAGGTCCTGAGAGGACGGGTCCATCTCCTTCAGAGCAGAGCCTGCCTCCTCCACCTGCCGGGCCCACAGGGGGCTGGATAAGGACACGGTTGTAGCCGCCAATTTGTATTCACTCCTTGTCCACGGTGCTCCCCCACCGCCCGCCCCCCGCCCTGGCTGACACAGATTTCCAGTCTGGACAGCTACAACGCCCCACTCGGTTTTCCGGTCACATCCCAGGAGCCCTAAATACATCCAGATAAGGATGAACTAATTCCTGTGCCTCAACCCCCAGAGGTAAGCTGTACCCTTAGTCTACTTCTCAGGGGAGAGAAGTGCCTCCCTCATCTGGCAGAGGGGTCTGGGCCTGGGTGGGCTGTAAGGTTTCTAAAGAGCCTTTGAGTTCCCTCCATCCGGCAGCAGGGCCTCTGTTCTCAGGACCTGGCGGAGTGGGATTTGCCGAAAGCCAGGGAGGTTGGAAGCCAGCGGGGGCTGGGTGGCCTTGGAAGGAGCTGAGCATGTTCACGCTGGGAGCATCCCAGGCCCTGAGCCACCCACCCTGCAGAGAGCCCACCATGCTTCTGCTTGGCGGGGCCTCCTGGGTGGAGCTCCGGGGGAAGCCATATCTGGCACCCGATCTTCCAGGGCAGTATCACTAGCCTTGTGCCCAGTGGCTGAAGACTCGGATACTGGGCTCGCCAGGGGTGGGGAGGCCACTATTGTTTTGAACACGTGGCCTCAGGCCACAGTTCAGGACTTCCTCCCTTGTGACTCAAAGGACCACAGGCGTTAGCCAGTGTCTCTGAGGTCCTCAGGGGTTTCTCCCTCTGGGCCTAGACCACTCGCAGCATCTCCCCCAGGAGCATGTTTGAAGGTGGCAGAAAATCGCATCATGCACCCCCCACACTGGCTGCTCCCGGCACCGTGAAGGGTGGGTGGGGCACCGCATGGAGCAACCGGGGCTGTGGGCTTGGGCATGGAGGAGGGAGGGGCTGTGGACAGGGATGGGGGCCTCCAACACTCCAATGATTATAGGAAGGGTGTGGGAGGGACTGGTGGATTTCTTTCTTTTTTTTTTAGTAGAGATGGGGTTTTGCCATGTTGACCGGGCTGGTCTTGAACTCCTGACCTCAAGTGATCCACCCACCTTGGCCTCCCAAAGTTCTGGGATTACAGGCTTGAGCCACCATGCCCGGCCAGATCAGTGGAGCTGGAAGGGGGCTGCCGGGGTTCCTCCCAGTGGTGCGGGAGGGTCTCCCTTCCCAGACTCCGTATTTCAGCCAAGCAGATCTACCTGATTCCGGAAGCAGCAATGAAGAGGCCCAGCCCTTGGGGGAACCTGGTTTAAAGGGGCAGGAACTCAGAGTGGAACAGGATGAGGGGGTGCGGGATGGGCCTGGAGATACCACTGAGCCCCTGTTGGGTGTCTGACCAGAGACACGTAGGTTCTGAGGCCTCTACATTCCTGTCCACCCAGTGGGATGACAGCTCAGTGGTCCCTGCAGGTCCTCCAGGGAGGGGCCAGAGCTCCGGGCAGGTAGGCGAGGAAGTGAGTGTCCCCCAAGTCGTCCTTCCCGGAGTCTCCACCACCCGCCCCTCTTCCTTGAGCCTTCGCTGGGTAGCTTTTATCACATTAAGATGTTTGGCCTGATGGGGCTCACTTGGCTTCTTGGAGGAACGAAGAAAGGGCCATTGTTCCCCGTGGCCACTGTGGTGCGCGCTGACCTATTTCTGGAGGCAGCGGCAGACCACGGAGGTCACAGGGGCGGCCCGTGGAGGTCAAGTTGCAGAGCGAGCCACCTCCCGTGGTGTGTGTGGGGAATGTGCAGTCTGATTTGGGGAGGGGGCAGGGAGGGCCTGTCGGGCCAGGACACTGGCACCAGTCCTCATGCCTTGAAGCACATTCCGGACCCGACAGTGTCACTCAGGCTAGTACTGCCCTTCTGAGCCCGTTTCCCCATTTGCCAGGTGGGGCCACTGGGCTAGGGGGCAGCAGAGGGCTAGTCCAACCCTGACTTCAGCAGGGAGGATGCACCCTGCATGTCTGTGCTGGGCCAAGGAAACAGTCTGCTCAGGGGCCCTGTCCCCCACTGTGGTAGGCCTCTCCCCAGCTCACTGGTCTCCCTGAAGCAACAGCACCTCCAGGAAGCTCTCCCTGACCAGCCACCTTGGCCCCTGCAATCGACGTCGCCCCACAACCGTGGTACTTGGATGACGGCTGGAAAGGGATTCTTTTATTTGATGCAGGCATTCTCTTGATCCCATCTGGCACATCAGAGGCCATGCAAAGTGCTTTTGGATCTCACTGCGCACTGCCATCTGCCTTGGAGACCCCTAGGCAGCCCCATCTTTCCTCTGAGACCTGAGTCACCTGGGACCCCAACACTGCGGGGTGACCAGCTGTGGCCTGGGTGAAGCCTACCCCGCCAAGCGCACGGGTGTCCTCACGTCCTCACAGCAGGCCTGTGTCAGGTACCTTTCCGGGATGACGACTGTGACCTCTGAGGTCTGGGCAGCACCCCAAGGAGGTGAGTGGGGACATCCAGGATGTGCCTGGAACTGCCACTTGGCCAGCACCCGCCTCCAGCCTAACCCACTTTCCTTTGGAGACAGGAGATGAGCGGAAGTGTGCAGCCCTCTCCGGCTCGTTCAGCCCAGCCAGTCCAGCCAAGCAAACCTCGCCCGGGACCCTGTCTCCTGGCTGAGGCTTCTCACTGTCACCAGTGAGTTCCACGTTGCCAAATGCAACAGTCAAGCCCTAGGCCACGTTATTGACTCATCAGCAACATGTGGCAAGTGGATTCCTTCCTCCTCACTCGGCCTCCTGGCCTCCCCCTAGCCTTACCGGCTTCTCCTTTTCAGAATCCCTTATCTTGCTTGACTTCTAGACACTGGGTGCCCAGGGCTCAGTCCTAGGGCTTCTTCTTTTTTCTTTCTATGCTTTCTTGATAGATAGATAGATAGATAGATAGATAGATAGATAGATAGATAGACAGACCTCATCTATTACCTTGACTTCTGCTGGCAACTCCTAGATTTATATCCCTAGCATAGACCGCTCTGCTAAATGAAATCTGTATGTGCAACAAACCACTCAGCAGTGGACATCATAGACTTTCCATGTTCAAAATGGAATTCCCGACTTTCACCTCCTTGTCCCCAAAGTGCTCCTCTCAGTCTTCCCTGATCAATAAATGGCAAAACATCCTCCCAATTGCTTGGACTACAACCTTGAGTCACCCATGATTCCTCTGCTTCTCTCCCAGGACATCCATTCCATCACAAATCCTTTGGCTGTCATCTTCCAAACTCATCCAGAATGGAACCTCCTCTGACACCACCATGGCCACCGCCCGGCCCTGAGCCACTGTGGTCTCTTGCCGGGGGAGACCCAGGTAGCTTTCTGAATGGCCTTCCTCCTCCTCCCACTTATTCCCCCACTGCCTCTTCTCCATAGTGAGTCCTGTTTAGCCCCATTCCATCACCCCTCTGCTCAAAGCCCAGAGCTCCTGCCTCACAGAGAACAAAAGGCAATGCCCTTAACATAGCTTGCAATGCCCTGTTCACACTGAACCCCACCCCAGATCTCAGCTCATTTCCAACCTGAAATCCCACACCCTGGCTCTCTCCATCCTCCTTCCTGGCTTGACTGTCTGGTCTTAGCACTTAACAAGACACACATTCAGCTTGTTCATCTTGTTTGTGTGACTCCCACACCAGGATGTCAGCTCCGGAAGATGGATTTTGTCTGTCTTGACCCCCATGGTGTCTCTGGCACATAAGCCAGTGCCTGACACCCTTCAGTATGTAGTGGTTGAATAGATGCATGAATGTGCCCAGGACTGGCAGGCCCCCGATATTATAGTTGGGGCTTCCCTTGGGGTCCCGGAGCACACTGAGGGTATCTGACCCCAGGGCAGGTTGCCACAGTTTCCTTACCTGTAAATGGGACTGTGGTGGGGAACAGGCAAGCCCTGCACAGTTCCCAGTACCCAGTTCCCAGTGCCCCGGTGAAGAGGGGCTGGGGTTCTGCAGAGGTCCACCCCCCTGGGAAGCCCAGCCACCTGCAGTCCTGGAGACCAGGGAGGGTTCTGGCTGAGGCTGGGTGAGCAGGGATTGGTTCCTGAGGAGATGAGGTTCATGACGTCACCTCCTGAGTCCCGGAACACACACCTGGCCCACAAACCCCTGCAGGAGCTGGACTCTTAAGTCAAAGAGAGAGCAGAGGAAGGGCCTGGTCAGCAGACCCAGGGGGGACTCCAACTTTGGAGGACCTGGGTGTGTTCCTTGGGTTGTGGATCCTGCGAGGGAGCTGGCCGAGGTTCCTGGGTCAGTATGAGAGGTCCTATGAGTCCAGCCACCGAGGCGGAGGCAGACTTCCCTGGCCGTCTGTTTGTTTCTCCACCCGTAGTGGAGTAGGATAGGAGCTCAGTGAAGCCTAGTTGGACAAACTCCCAGCTCAGTCCCCAATCCTCCCCCATCAAGGGCTCTGACTCTAGCCCCAATTTGCCCAGCATCAGAATAGTGTAAAGGGCACCGGGACTGGGCACGGTGGCTCCCGCCTGTAACCCTAACACTCTGGGAGGTTGAGGTGGGAGGATCACTTGAGTCTAGGAATTTGAGATCAGCCTGGGCAACACGGCAAAACCCAGTCTCTACAAAAAATACAAAAATTAGCCAGACATGGTGGCGGGCGCCTGTGGTTCCAGCTGCTTGGAAGGCTGAGGTGGGAGGATTGCTTGAGCCTGCGAGGTCAAGGCTGCAGTGAGCTATGATCATGCCACTGCACTATAGTTTGTGCTATGGAGCAAGACCTTGTCTCAAAAATATAAAATCAAATAAATAAAATAAAATAAAATAATAAAGGGCACTGGATTGGGAATAGAGTCCAAATCTGGTTCCGAATCCTGAGCCTACCACTTGGAGCAGTATCATTTCACTTCCAACCTTAGTTTCCACTCTGTAAAATGAGTATTAAAATTCCTACCCTGCAAGGTGGGCATGAGATTCAAATGAGATAAAGGAATAACACGTTTTCATAAGGTAGTAAGAGGTGTTTTTCTGAACTGATGTTGGATGTGACCATGTCCTACAGAGCCCCTGCCCCAGTTCTATTTCCTCCAGCCTGGCCAATTCCCTTCCATCTGCGCTTGCGGTGGCCAGCGGGCACTGCCCTAAACATACTTGATGTGAGTCTCACGCCAGCCCATAGCCTGCTCTTCCAGGTCTTCCCATTCTCGAAAGCCTCACTTCCCAGTCTGAGCTGGAGCAGAGGGTATATGTGGGAGAGAGTGATAGGATCTCCTAGGAGGGTAGCTGTGGAAGTTTTGGAAATAACATGTTCAGTAATAGTAACAAACCAAGGTAGATTATGAAGCAGGACGTTGGCTGGGCAGGGTGGCTCACACCTGTAATCCCAGCACTTTGGGAGGCCGAGGCAGGCAGATCACTTGAGGTTAGGAGTTCAAGACCAGCCTGGCCAACATGGTGAAACTCTGTCTCTACTGAAAATACAAAAAATTAGCTGGATACGGTGGTGTGTGCCTATAATCCCAGCTACTCAGGAGGCTGACGCAGGAGAATTACTTGAACCCCGGAGGCGGAGGTTGCAATGAGCTGAGATTGCGGCACTGCACTCCAGCCTGGGGGCACAGCCAGACACTGTCTCAGAAAAAGAAAAAAGAAAAAGAAAGAGAGAAAGAGAGAGAGAGAGAGAGAGAAAGAAAGAAAGAAAGAAAGAAAGAAAGAAAGAAAGAAAGAAAGAAAGAAAGAAAAGAAAGAAAGAGAGAAAGAAGGAAAGAAAGAAAGATGAAGCAGGATGTCAAATTTTTAAGACTTTTAGAGCTAAAATATGACACTTTGCAGACATTTTTGATTCTGACCGGGCTCCACAGTGTATTGGTGGAGAGAGAGTGAGCCCACCTGGCGCAGAAAGGAGAGAGAGTGAGCCCACCTGGGGCAGAGTGAGCCCACCTGGGCTGGGGAGGGGAGATCCTTAGGACTTCCGGTGGGGAAGGCAGTGCAGACCCCAGCTCAGTCCTCATCTGCCCAGTCCCCACCTCCTATCACCTTCTGGTTGAAGTCGATCTCTCCTTGTTTTTTGTCCAGGCTCCTCCCTGCTGTAACCCTCCAAGGCTCCCCAGGCCAGGCCAAGACCAAGGCTCCCCAAGACCACCACTGAGTGCTCTGGGCTTGGGTTCTGTAGCTGAATTGGTTGGCCAAGTGGCCCTTCACCCTGGCTCAGTCTTCAAGGTTTGGAGGCCAAGGTAGTGGACCTGGCACAGCAGGAAGGAACTGAAGGGTGGGGGAGCTGTCAGGGCAGACCTGGGCTGCATGGGAAACTTAGGGTCTGTCCTGGAAAAGGAGGAGGTGATGGTGGAGTTGGCCTTCTCCACTCCCACCACCACTACCTCCACCATCACCACCACCACCACCACCACCGCCGCCACCACCCCCACCGCCACCACTACCACCGGGACCCCCTTCTGGGAAGAGAGGAGCCAGGCGGCCTCCCTGTGGCCTGGGGAGAATGGGATGTGGGGAGGGGACAGAGTAGGAAGACAGATCAAGAATTCTGGGCTTAGCTGAGGAGCCCAGGCAGAGCTGTGTCTCTCTGCACCTGCCTGGCGCTGTCGCTGCCTCTAGGCATGGTCTCAATCCTATGACCCGCTCATGGTGTGAGCATCCCCTTCCCTGGAGGACAGTTCCTGGAGGGGGTATGGGCCAAGAAAAAGCTCTAACCAGCACCCTGGCCAAATCCCTGGAACCAGCCCTTCCTTCCAGCAGACCGTCTGTCAGGCAGGGGCATCCTAGGCCAAGAAGCTCCCAGGGCCAGGTCTGGACCAGGTTCCAGGAGGCAGCATTCTAAGGGGAGGCGGTGAGATGGTGGAGTGACCTGGCCAGGGGCTGTGTTCAGAGGCAACTCTGGATGGGAAGAGCCGCTAATGTGGGGGTGGGAGAGGACAAGGTGAAGACACTGGGTCTGCCCTACTAAGCCCCCAAACTTTCTCCATCTCCAGGGGTCTGAGGGTGGGAGGACAATGAAGACACAAGTGGCTCTCACTGGCAGGGGACCGGGAAGACTGGTTGGCAGTAAGGTGAGAACAGTCGAGGCCCCAGTTACTCATCCCCCCAAACCATCTCTCCTGTCCCTCCCTGGAGGGGCTCAGAGGCACCCTGTGTAGACAAAGAAATAAGTCTGGAGTAGTCAGTATCCATGATTCGGGACAGAGAGTGGAAAAATACCACTGCCATTCCCATGACCCCTGAGCTCTCTGCCTACCCAGAAACCCCTATGTGGGGGCAGGAGGACATGGACCCATTCTCAGGTGGGGACTTTGGACCCATTCTGAGAGGGAGACTTTGGAGTCCAGGGCCTCCAGACCAGGCCAGTGCCCAGTGCCCACCAGGATCCCAGCCCAGGGAGCAGCTGGCCTTCTGCAGGCTGGGTCTGCCCACTGCTGCCTTCTTCCCCCAATTGCTGGCTAACCCGCCCCCTCTTCTGGGCCCTGCTGCCAAACCCTGCAGTCATTGCATGCTCTGAACATCCGTCCCCACTGCGCCGGCTGTGAGCTTGTTCACTCTACTCACAGGCCCTCCTGCTTTCCAAGAATAAGTCACTGCACTGCGTGGCACCTGGAACCTGCCCACAGTAGGTACTCAGACTGACCCACAGTCCAGAACTTGGGGAGCTCAGCCTGCCGCAGCCTGACCAGCCCCTAAACTGGTCAAGTTCCTGCGCTAATTGCAGGACTGCGGTCATGGCCATTTCACAGATGAGGAAACTGAGGGTAACTGCCTTGTAAAAGCCCCGCAGCAAAATCGAGTCAGGAGGGAGTCCAGCGGTGGACGGACCCCAAACTCCCCCAGGTGCAGGCGGCAGGGAGGTGGGAACACGGAGCTTTGGCACCCTGGGCCAGCAGCCTCTGCCCCCCCAGCAGTCATAGCGCTCTCTGAGGCCAGACCGCAGGTGCCCCAGGCAGACCCGTCCGAGCCCCCGGAGAGGGGGCGCCCCTCGTTCGGCCTCCGCCCGGCACCCTCCCACCTGGGTCCCGCTCACCGATGATGATGGTGCAGGCGCTCAGCAGCCCGATCTCCTTCTTGAGCGCCACTCGCTCCGAGGCGCCGGGGACGGGGCCTGGGACCGGGGAGGGCGAGGGCGCAGGGCTGGGGTTCCCGCGCTCGCTCGGCTGCTGCGTGTGGCCGGCCATGTCGCTGTGCCGCCGCGTTCCCGCTCCCTGCGCTGCCCCGTCTGTCCGGCCGGCCGCCCGTCCGTTCGTCGGTCGGTGAGCTCACGGCCCTCGCAGTCGGGACAGCGCCCACAGGCGGGCGCATGCGCTGGCGCGGGGCCCGGGACTGGGGCCCCCGGGTGGCGGGGGCCCGGGAGGGGCGGAAGGAGGGCCGGCCCGCAGCCCCCTCCCCCGCCTCCCTTAAAGGGAACGCCCCCTCCCCCAGTCCCGGCCTGGGAAGGAAGGAGAGGACTTGGGGCAGATCTAGGAAGGACTTCCCAGTTGGGCGAAGGAAGGGACCCACCAGTTAGTTGCCTGAGTTACATCCATTCTTAGGGCGGGGTGGGGGAGCAGAGCTCCGAGACAAGACAATCCCTGCGCTCAGGGAGGCTGAGGGGGACGGCAAGAATAGCAGCTGGCCGCATGTGGGCATCCAGTGTGTGCTCCCTTTAGTACTCCATGCCTGCACGGTGTGTGTGTGTGTGTGTGTGTGTGTGTGTGTTTAGGAGACAGCTCCCAGGGTGAGTCCATTCTACAGGCGGAAGTTGAGGCCCAGAGATCAGTAGCGATCGCCAAGCAAGTGCAGGGCTGAGACCAAACCCTTCCTCGTGCCCCCTTAGCTCCCAAGTGGACAACCTCAGGAGGGATGGGGGTTGAGGTCTGGAACTCCTCTGAGGGGTCTGGGTGTCCTATGCACCCTGGATCAAAGGCCTGAGGGTCGAGGTGATGATCTCGGGGGCCCTCATCCTCATCACGGGGACTCAAGACCTGTGAGGAGTCCTGGACACTGCTCTCCCACCCCACCAGGCTCTGGGCCACCTCTGTGGCCTGAGGTCCCCACTACAGGCTTCTCGTCCCAGGGCAGAGTGAGGGCTCAGCGGACTAGAACTCGGGTCTCTGGTGCAGGTCCCGCGCGATCCAGCCTGGCTCAAGGAGGTCAGGCGACCTGAATGCCCGGGGGGACATGGAGAAGGAGGCTGTGGTCACGGGAGAGGGTCGGACGTGCCGGGATCCGAGGGAGGCTGCCTCCTCCCGGAAGCCGTCCGGACTGCGCAGTTGAGGCCGGCGGAGCAGATCCAGGAGGGCCGCGTCGGGGCCACCGGGGCGGCGGGCGGGGCGAGCCTGGCACTATGCGGCCGGCGGCGGAACAGCCTTTGTTTCTTCCTGGCGGCCGCCGCGACGCGCCGTCCCCTGCATGTGGATGAGGCCGCGCCGGGCGCCCCGTCCTTCCCCCCAGTGGCTGCCTCTGGGTTTGCTGGGGCCCTGCCAGGGGTCCGACGGCCGCAGGGTGGACCCGGGTGGGAAGGGGCGGGGGCGGGTCCCCGGCAGGGGCGGAGCGTGGAGGTGGGAGCGGGGCGGGGCCGGCGTTTGCAGACGTACGGGAGCTTCGAAGTCGGGGGCGGGGACTTGGGGTAGGAGTAGGAGCGCGAGGATCCATGGTGGACATGCTGGGGGGACGCGGAGGGGGAGGCCACCCGGCGAAGCTGCATCCCTCTCGCTTCTGTCGTCGGAGTCCGGCATTCTTGGCGCCCTCCACCTCCAGCCCCAGAGACCATTCAGAGACCGAATCTCTTAAAGGAGCCTCTCGCAGGGTGGGGGCAGCCCTGGCTCCGGAGACCCCTGATTGTCGCGGGTGTTAGGGGCCAGGGGCCTCGACCTTCTGGTTTGACTCTCCCCAGCCCCTCAGTTGCCCTTGCAACTCTAGGGTCTGCTGGGAGAGGGTCTAGCCAGGGCTGGTGCAGTCAGGGGCAGCTTGCCAAGGGGCAGGGGCTGGCGCAAGCCTCGCAGCTCTGAAGCCTGTGGTTTTCGAGGGTGTCTCTCTGGGACCTGGAATGTGGAGTATGGGTTTGTGGGGGAAAGGTCGGCCTACGGCTTTGCACAGGATGGAGTTTCTATGTTGTCGGCCAGGCCCCATAGCTCAGGAGGTCCTTTTCGTGGAATTGAACTAGAACCTGCAAACTTCAATGGTAATAAAAGGTAGGATTGGTTTACCATCCAAAAACCAGTCAGCATGATTCTCCACATTAATAGAAAAAAGGAAAACCTCAACAGATGCAAAAAGCAGTCATCCGTGATTTAAACAAACAAAAGAACTCTTAGCAAATAGAAATGGAAGAGAACCTCCTTAATCTGATAAAAGCATCTATCTAAAAACAAATCTCCAAGAAACCAAGAAACAAACAAAAACCCTACAGCTGACATCATGTTTAATGGTGAAAATTTGAATGCTTTTCTACTGAGATTGCAAATGAGAAGGGATGTTGGCACTCATCAATATTCTATACAATGGTGTACTGGAGGTCCTAGCCGGAGCAATAAGGCAAGAAAAATAAGTAAAAAGGTATGAAGATAGGAAAGGGAGTGATAAAGCTGCCATTCACATGTGATGTGATTCAGTATGTAGGAAAAAAAATTACAGATTAATTTAATGAAGATAAATTCATTTAGCAAAGTCACTAGACAGAAGTTTAATATACAAAAACTAATTGCATTCTATATACTAGCAATAATTAGAAAATGAAATTAATAATAGCATAGAATCAGATATCTAAGAATAAATCTAGTGAATAATGTGTACAATTTTTATGCAAGAAACTACAAAACATTTCTGAGAGAAATTGTTAAAGACGTAAGTTAATGGAGGGATATACTATGTTCATGGATTGGAATTTAAGATGTTGGTCTCCCCATTGATCTATAGAATTGATAAATACATCCAATGTAATTTTGATCAAAGCACCAGACAACTTTGTTGTTGATTACAAGGCTTTTTTGGAGGGATGAAACTCAACAAGCTGATTCTAAAAGGTATGTGAAGAAGAACAAATCTGGAGTATAATACTACAGTAAGGAAGACAGTGTGGCATTGATGCAAAGAGAAACAAATCGATTGGTGGAAGGAAACAGAAATCCAGAAACAGACCCATCCTGGTTTACTATGACAAAGTTGATATTGCAGAACAGTGGAGAAAGGACAGGCTTTTCAATAAGTGGTGGTGGATCTATATATTGAAGGAAAAAACCAAAACCCTTTTAATGTCACCCTTACATTATACTCTAAAACCAGTCCCAGGTGATGTACATGCGAAATGTAGGTGTGAAACGTGAAACAACAAAGCTGTTAGAAGAAAACTTAGGGCAGAGAATAGATACATTTTCTTAAACAGACACAAGAAACACAGCAAGAAAGTGACAGATTGGACTACATTAAGATGAGAAACTTCTGTGGGTCAAAAAACATGATTAAAGAGGAATGAGTAAGCCACATGTGAGAACAGTTATTTCAATACATATGGCTCATAAAGGACTTATATCTAAAAATATAAGCATATAACTTGTATTGAAAAGTATGTATCAAGTCAACAGGAAAATGTTTTAAAATAGGCCAAACATAGTGGTTCATACCTATAACCCCAGCACTTTGGAAGGCCAAGGCAGGTGAATCACTTGAGGTCAGGAGTTTGAGACCAGCCTGGCCAACATGGTGAAACCCTGTCTCTAGTAAAAATGCAGAGTTTGGCTGGAGGGTGGTGGTGAGTGCCTGTGGTCCCAGCTACTCGGGAGGCTGAGGCAGGAGAATCACTTGAACCTGTGAGGCGGAGGTTGAAGTGAGCTGAGATCATGCCACTGCATTCTAGCCTGGGCAACAGAGTGAGACTCTATCTCAGAAAAAAAAAAAAAAAAAAAAAAGGACTTTACATAGGTGCTTCCCAAAAGAGGATGTCCAATGACTGTTAAACTCCTGCACAGGTGCTCAAACCTCATGGGTCATCAGGGAAATGCAAATTAAAATGAGAGTAAGATACCACCGAGTAGCCACCAAAATGGTGAAAATTACACACCCAGTGTTGGCAAGGATGTGGAGCCGGTATCACCAGTTTGGAAAACTATTTGGCAGTACCTCCAAATCCAGCATCTCCACTATGTATTAGATAGCTCTTGGATATCATGCCACCTCCCCAGCCTCTAGCCTCACCTTGGTGTGAAGGCTTTGCGACTTTTCCTCCCACTTCAGGTACAGGTACAACCTGCCAGCACCTCCCATCACCCTCAGGGCTTCTCTGATGCCCCTGAGGAATGAGATAAGGGACCAACCTGACACCCACAGACTTGCAATCAGAAATGCAGGAGAGTTAACACACTCAGGCCTGTCCTTGTGTTACTGAACGGTGCCACACAGTTCCAGGGTCTGGGCGACTCAAACAAAGAATTGGATGAGACACATACAGATAGCAAAAAGTGTATTAAGTGCAGTATTCCACTCTCAGAGAGGAAGAGCAGACTGATCTCTGTGAGATGAGATCGGTATTAGTTTGGTGTACTTTGGATCTTTTTACGTTTTTTTTTTTTTTTTTTCCCCTCTTCCCAAGGCTGCCTAATCTCTAGCCAGTGTCTGCCTTTTTGACTGATAGGTGTGTTGCTTAGTTACTTTGGCCCCCGTGAGCTTGCACCTTGTCTCCATCCCATAATCCTAAGTACATACATGATATGCAGCTCATATGCATGAGCCTTAAGTAGCTGATTACCATAATGAGGTTATGTTAAGGATACCTTTTCTCTCCAATGCGCATGCCCATCTCTGAAGAGCAACCCCTTACTGGTTTGGTCGGGATCCTGCCAGCCATGGGGTCTTGTTCACCTTTATTTTATTTTATTTTTTTGAGATGGAGTCTCACTCTTGTCATCCAGGCTAGAGTGCAGTGGTGCAATCTCCGTGGCTCACTGCAAACTCCGCCTCCCGGTTCAAGCAATTTTCCTGCCTCAGCCTCCCGAGTAGCTGGGATTACAGGCACCCGCCACCATGCCCGGCTAATTTTTGTATTTGTAGTAGAGACTGAATTTCACCATGTCTACCAGACTGGTCTTGAACTCCTGACCTCAGGTAATCCGTCTGCCTCAGCCTCCCAAAGTGTTGGGATTACAGGCGTGAGCCACTGCGCCCAGCCCTGCTCACTTTTTTATCTTACTTTTGTTTTGGTTGCTGAACCTTTGCTTTTTGTCTGGCTTCTTGCTCACCGCCCCTTCACCTTGCTTCTTCTGCTCTCTGCTTTTACTTATTCTGCCCTTTATCCAACTTTCAATTCCCTTTGCTGTTTTCCTGTCTCATTTTCCCTGGTCTCCTATCTCACTTGCACAATGGCAGATGGATAAATGACAGATGGGAGTCAGTGGATAAATTCTTCCCTCTACCTCATCCCAGCTGAACTGTTATGAATCACATTCCTTATAAAACCTCTTGGAAGATGTTACTACAAGATTCAGCATCAGCTGCCTTTGGTACCAAGTGGTGGCCAGCTCTGAAACTCACCCTCATATTGGCTCTCATGCCTTCCCTGTTCACTTCCTTTCCCCCTTACTCTTGATTCCCTGTAATTGTACCCCCCAATTAAGTTCTACCTAAGGCCAGGCACCGTGGCTCATGCCTGTAATCCCGGTACCTTGCGAGGTTGATGGGGGAGGATTGTTTGAGGCCAGGAGTTTGAGACCAGCCTGGGCAACATAGTGAGACCCCATCTCTGCAAATAATTTAAAAATTAGCTGGGCATGGTGGTGCACGCTTGTAATCTCAGTTGCTCAGGAGGCTGAGGTGGGATGATCCTATGAGCCCAGAAGTTTGAGGCTGTAGTGATGAGCTATGATTGCACCACTGCAGTCCAGCCTGGATGACAGAGCCAGATCCTGTCTCTAAAAACACAAAACAAAACAGAAGTACCTTCTGAGCTTCTGCCGCAGGCACTGCTTTCTGGAGAGGATGAACTAAGATACACCCCTAGGTATGTCTCCAACAGAAATAAATATATAAATGTACTAAAAGGCATTTACGATATCATTCACAGCAGTCTTCCTAGTAGCCCCAAACTAAAAACAACCCAGATAGCCATTCACAGTAGAATGGATTAACATGTTTAGAGTACACGTAGATTCCGGAGTTCTGTGCTACAAAGGCAATGAACAAATTACTACTATGTTGCAACATGGTGAATCTCATAAACAATGGTGAACAACAGAAGCTGGATACAAGATTACATTTTTTGTAATCTTGTGATTACATTAAATTTTTTTTTTTTTTTTTTTTTTTTTTAAGAAATAGAGACTCAGCCTATTGCCCAGGCTGGAGTGCAATGGCATCATCATAGTTCACTCAGCCTCCAACATCTGGGCTCAAGTGATCCTCCCATCTCAGCCTCCAGAGCAGCTACAGCTACAGGCATGTGCCACCACACCTGGCTAATTTTTAAATTTTTTTTGTAAAGACAGGGTCTGGCTCTGTTGCCCAGGCTGGTCTTGAACTCTTGGGCTCAAGAGATCCAGTTCTGGGATGATTCCATTTATAATTCTAGAATAGGCAAAATGAATGCATGATGTTAGAAGTCAAGATAGAGGTTTATCCTTACTCTTTTGGGGGTAGGAACTGGGCAGGGGCATGAGGAGGGGCCCTGGTGTGCAGATCATGCCTGACTTATTAATCTGGGTGCTGGTTTCACGAATATGTTCAGTTTATGAAAATTCAACGAGGTGAACACTCTGTGATTGGTGCATGTTTGTGTGTGTGTAGATTACACTTTGACAAACATGGGACATTACACATGACCTGGGCAGGGTCCTGGGCGGGTCAGGATCTGCATGCTGGGAGGGGGTCTGTGGCCTGCTCTGACTCCACAGTCCCTCGTGGGTGTTAAACTCACTCAGCACTCCCACGCCACTTTCATTCTCTTTTTCACTCCCAGGTCCAGCCCAGGTATTCTCTCAGGCAGCCCCAGACTTTCCTTGGTTTCTATCATCCTGAACCCAAACCACTCCTTCTCCAAGTTGCATGCACCTGCTAGTTGATGGCCCCCTCTCTGCTTCTGTCTCATGGATTCTCAGCCCTGGACGATGTTTCTGTTGTGCTTGCCTCCTTCTCTCTCCACCTTCTCTGGCCTTGCCCTGCATTTCCTGCCTCCTCTCTGCACCCTCCCTAGGCCTCTCCCCAACAACCATGTTCAACCCTTGCACTGGTGGGCCAAGGGCGCAAACACACACTCAAGCCCCACACCCGGGAGGCCTACATATTTCCAAGTTAGAGATGAAACTGTACCCACAATGCAGCCCTCATTTGCACCTGGCCCTGCAGCCCGCCCCAGGGGCGTGATCTTCCCTGGCCTGTTCTCATGACCATCATCCACTGGGGTGGGAACTAGGACAGTGCCCGAGACCCCTGTGTGTGAGCGTGCTCCTGAGTGGGGGCTGGCCTGGACACCCTTTCTCCACCTCACTTTTCCAACCTGGCATTTCCAGGGCATTCTAATCTCCTCCCCAAAATCTCACCAAGTAACAAGACGGGGAAGGAGCACAGACAGGTACCAGGACGCCAGGCTGCCCAGAAAACACACTCACACAACCACACATAACTACGCACAACACACACAACCACACACACATGCACAACCACACACACTCTCACACCTACATACATGACCACACACACTGTCACACACATGCACCCAGCCACACACTCATACCTCACACACTCACACGCTCACATGCACAACCACACATACATAATCACACATGCATTCAGTCTCACACACATGCACACACCCACACACTCATATCTCACACACACGCTCACATGCACAACCACACATACATAATCACACACGCATTCAGTCTCACACACATGCACACAACCACAACTACATACAACCACACACAACCACACACACACGCACAACCACACACATTCACTCACATATCCAGATGCATGACCACATACACACTCTCACACACTCATATGCACACAACCACACGCTACATACAACCACACACAACCCCACACAGTCCTACACACTCATGCTCACAACCACACACTCAAAACCACACACACAACCACATGCACTCAGCCACACACAACCACCTACACGGCCATGCATACTCACTCTCACATAGTGACATACACACAACCACACACGACTGCACCCTCATAACCACACACAACTACACACTTAAAACCACACACACAACTGCATACTCACTCTCACACACTCATACACACAACCACACACACAACCGCACATTCACAACTACACACAACCATACACAACCTCTCACACAACCACACATTCACAATCACACACAACCATTCACACACTCATCCACACATGCACTCAACACTCAGCCCCACATCTTCGGGCCTGTGGGGATCTTTTTTTGACATCTGTCCTCTCCCACAATTCACTGTTGTTCAGTTAACAACCTTTAAAACACTCTTAATGAGACTGAAATTTAAAAAAAAATTATTGGGCCAGGCACAGTGGCTCAAGCCTGTAATCCCAGCACTTTGGGAGGCCGAGACAGGCGGATCATGAGGTCAGGAGATCGAGACCATCCTGGCTAACCCGGTGAAACCCCGTCTCTACTAAAAAATACAAAAAACTAGCCGGGCGAGGTGGCCGGCGCCTGTAGTCCCAGCTACTCGGGAGGCTGAGGCAGGAGAATGGCGTAAATCCGGGCAGGCGGAGCTTGTAGTGAGCTGAGATCTGGCCACTGCACTCCAGCCTGGGCGACAGAGCCAGACTCTGTCTCAAAAAAAAAAAAAAAAAATTCTTTGCATTTGCTGCTGGTGACGTCCTGGCTCTCCAGGGGATGGGATCCATGGCAGGGACCCTCTTGCCCAAGTCTAAGGTTGGCCTGGCCTCCATAGCTGGTGGGGCTTCTAGAATGACCACAGGGTGTTGTTCCCTGTAATTTTCAGGCTGTGGCATCCCACCCAGCCCCAACCCATCCCTCCTGTGAGTGGGATCAGGATCCCAGTTGCTACGCCCAAAGCTCCGACCGCCCCACCTGGGCCTTTCACCATACACCCACCTCCCCATGCACTCCACTCCCCAACCCCGTCCTGGGGGCTGAAACAGCTCCTCCCCAACCCAGGGCTGCTGCTCCAAGGTACAAATGGAACCCGCCCTGTCTCGGATCCTCTTCTTTCAGCGCAGCCACAGGCTGTGAATGACCCCACAGGCAGGTGTCAGGAGGGAGATCATTTAATTCATGGTCCAAACTGAGACAGGTTTGCTAGTGAAAGGAGGCGCTCTTTATAATTACAGCAGGGTGTAATTGACAGACGTAAACCAGGACATCCCAGCAAACTGGATGGGTGGTCACTCTTTCAAGCTAGTGCCTCGGACTCTGCGTGCCCAGATACAGCAGGTGTTGGTCACACCTTGCCTGCTCCTGCTGCCTCCTTGGCTGTACCTTGTCACACCTTCATGCTCACTTGTCCCTCATGAGTCAGGCCAGGCATCACCTTGGCCAGGAAACCACCTGGTCCCCAGAATGGAAGAGTGCCAGTCTGTGTCCACATCACCACCTCCCCAGGCTCAAATGCACCTGGTCTTGTCTCCAGCATGTCACAGGTTCTCCATGGAGATTCCAAGTGTCTGCCTCAGGAGCTGTGAGATGCCGGTTCTGGTCCTGGCTCTGCCATGGACTTACAGATTGGACATGGAGCGTCTCAGGTTTTCCCTGTGAGGGGCAGAAGAAAAGGGCAGCATGTGATCCCTCGGTACCCACAGCTGTTGGACGGGCAGTTTGCCTGAACGTGCCCTTCTTGCTCCCCACTCCCTGGGGTTGTAAGAGGGGCATGGAGGAGGGGGTGACCTGTCAGGGAGGCCAGGTTTCTTGTATCTTCCTGTCATCTCATGTCCTCCCCTGAAGCCACTGCAGGCACAGTCCGGTGAGGCCCAGTAGGGAACATGAGAAGGTAGGGCTTGGACTTCTGATCTGGAACCGGGATCTCCTCTCCTTCCAGGGGTTCCAAGCCCTGCATTCTGTGGGGCCAGCCTCCTGGACCAGGGTACCCTCTCCCTGGGACCTTTACCCATATCCTTCCATTTAAAGACACCCGCCATTCCAAAAGGTGCCACCAGAGGGCAGCCTCTGTGTCAGTCCTTGAGACCAAGTGCCTGAGCTGGACCTAGTGGCCTGACTCTCCGGATGTTAGAGTCCGGGCCTCTGCTGGATCCTGCATTGGAGGGCTGGGGAGAGCAGGCTAGGATTCCTGAGCTTCTCCTGGGACCACTAGAGTCAGCTGGGAGCCAGGGAAATCCTTCCTGAGAGCGGCTCACGCTCCCTTCTGCTGTTGCTGGAGAGGGGAGATGCAGGGGAGGCCCCAGGGGCTGTGGGTGCTGGCCTGGGTCAGGACATTCATAGTGAAACCAGAGAGATCTTGCAGTAAGATTCATTTCGTGCAGCGCACCTGCCTCGGGGCAGGGCTGGGAGGCACGGGGAGGCGATAGAGCCCGTGTGGTGGCGGTGGCTGCGGGAGGGCCCGGCGCTTATCTGATGGGCCTGGCCTTTCTCACAGCTCGGTGGAACTGCCCTGCCAGGCCCATCTCGGCCGGTGGGCCGGGGCTCCGTAGGCCCCGTGGGCCCAGCCTCCCCACCTGCCTGGTGGGCAGGGAGGCCATGAGCCTGGGAAAGGCGCGGGCGGCCACGGCTGGAGGGGAGCGGGCACCGTGGGGCTGCGCGCTGCAGCGGTCTCCCCCCACTGGCTCCAAGACACGTCAAAACCCGGTACAAAAAATTGGGGCAATCTACGTGTTTACTTCTAACAAATGAATGCTTCTAACGTAAAAACAAGACTTTGCACACCACCAGGGGTTGTTCGGATCGGAAAACGCATGGGTTCACGGGATGCTGTGGGTGGAGGCCCAGCTGGATGTGGCCCCTGGGTGGCAGCATCCTCAGCTCTGCCCGTGGCTGGGGGACTGTGTGTGGAAGGTCGGTGAGGGACCCCAGAAAAAGTCTAACTGCCAAAGGCAGAGGTTGCAGTGAGCTGAGATCGTACCACTGCACTCTAGCCCTGACAACAGAGGGAGACTCCATCTCAAAAGAAAAACAACATTTTTGCGGTTTTTTTTTTTTTTTCTCTCATTAGCTATCGTTAGTGTTAGTGCATTTTATGTGTGGCCCAAGACAATTCTTCCAATGTGGTCCAGGGAAGCCAGAAGATTAGACCTCCTTGGTCTAAGGCAAAGCAGTCTCAGGGTCAGAAGACCCCCACCCCAGCTCGGGCCCAGGTCACCCTCCCTGCAGAGTGCCTCTCTGAGCACAGGGCACCAGCTGCTTGCAGGGGACTGAGCTACCTGCTGGAGGAGGGTTCAAAACTGGCCCCCCATCCTGTGCTTATGTGAGTCGCCAGTGGGCTATCTAGCCCCGCCACTCAGGACCTGCAGATGGATGTCTGTGGAAGCACTTTCACAACGACATGTCACAGGGACGGAGGACTTCGGATGAGGACTCTCCAGGCTGGCCAGTGGGCTCCGCCCTGACCATGGGCTGGGACCCCAGTCAACCGGGCTGGGGCTGGGCCCTCGCAGAAGGGGCGAGATAGCCTGGCTTGACCATGGGATGGGATTGGGACATTGTCTGGGGGAGCAGGGGTGGGGCCAGTCCTATGTTATCTCTCCATTTCAAAGAGGGAAAAACCGGGCACAGACAGAAAGAATCATCAGTCCAAGGCCTCACTGCTGGTAAGTGGGGAACTGGGGTAACCAGACCCTGAATCCTGGGGGTCTGGTAACCGTGACCCTGGGAGGCCTGGCCATGTGATCCTAGGGTTTTCTGGCCCCCTCCTGGCCTGAGGCACTCATCCCAGCCCCGTCAATTTGATGGGCAGAGACCCAGGCCTGCCAATGGCCGGGTGTGGCCAGCCTTGTGGGACTGAGCAGGGCCCGGTAGCTTCTGCCCAGAGCTGCCTTTGATCTCAAAAGGAGGCTACCCTTGTAGGTGAGAGGCGATCTGGGCGCTGCTGTGCTAACCCCATGCCCTAGGACCACTCAAATCTTCTCTCTTGAGTCTCCCTGGACCGAACTACCTGGTTGCTCTCAGTCCCTTCCATAGTCCCTCATCTTCCACCTGCCCCTGCAGTGCCCTGGGGCTCCCTCCAGCACTCCCATCTCCTCACCTTTTTTTTTTTTTTTTTTTTAGATAGAGTCTCACTGTCTTGCCCAGGCTGGAGTGCAGTGGTGGGATTTTGGCTTACTGCAACCTCTGCCTCCCGGGTTCAAGCGATTCTCCTGCCTCAGCCTCCTGAGTAGTTGGGATTACAGGCATGCACAAGCACGTCTGGCTAATTTTTGTATTTTTGGTACAGATGGGGTTTGACCATGTTGGCCAGGCTGGTCTCGAACTCCTGGCCTCAAATGATCCACCTGCCTCAGTCTCCCAAAGAGCTGGGATTATAGGTGTGAGCCACTGTGCCCAGCCTCCCTCACTCTTGACACTTCATGGACCTGCCGTCTTTACTCCTTGTTGCCTACACCCACATGTTCCTCCTGGCCTCAGACCTTTGCACCCTTGCTCTAGCTGAGGGTCCAGGCATTGATCCCCCTTCACTCCCAGGCCTCACCTCCTTTCCCTTAGCCATGGGACATCTTCCTTCTGCCGCCCATGGTTCTGCAGACAAGAACCCTGGGGTGGTCCTCCCTATCCCCTGCCCCCCATGAGCATCTAACCTGGTTCATCTAACCAGACCTCTTCTCCTGCTGTAAAGAATCTTATTGTATCTCCTTACCACCCCAAGGTAAAATTTACAGATAATAGAATCCTATCTAATGGGATTCTATTATTATCTATTTCAAAGATCCATCTAATGCCCTAGCTTTGAAATAAGGAAGAAATAGACCAGGCACAGTGCCTCATGCTGTAGTCCCGGCACTTTGGGAGGCCGAGGAGGATCACACGAGGCCAGGAGTTCAAGGCTGCAGTGAGCCACGACTATGCCAGTGCACTCCAGCTGGGGTGACAGAGCAAGACCCTGTCCCTAAGAACAATAAATAAATAAAATAAAGAAGAACTAAAAGGAAGGTAATTTATAATTTCATTATGTATATCCAGTTGGAAAGAGGTCTGGGTGTGACCTACAGTGGACTCAGATGTGGGCTGCACAGAATGGCAGAGGCTGTCACTGCTGTAGACACAGATGGGAGCAGAGTTACCCTCAGGGCTCAGGTGCCTGCTGGGGCCGCCCTGCCATCCTGGGGATGTGTTTCTCCAAAATGGCGAATGCTTCTTGATAAATTTCCAAACAAAACAAAGCTCCATCTCCCCTCAGCTTTCATGCTCATTGCATCCCTAGGAAATTGTGCATCTGGAAAAGATGTCGAACGGAAGTAGCCATTCCCGATAGGCTCATCACCAATAGGGTTTATTACCAATCCTCCACCAGAGTTCCTCATCCTCCACGCTGTGGACATGTGGAGCAGAATAACTGCTGTGCAGTGAGGTATGTTCGGCAGCATCCCTGGCCTCTACCCTCTAAATGCCAGCAGTACCCCTAGGTCATGACAATCAGAAGTGGCTCCGGACACTGAGAAATGTCCCCTGAGGGGCGAAATTGTCCCAAGTTGGCAGCTATATTCAGATGCTGTGTGGGGTGCAGGGCAACTTGCCGCTGGGCGGAATGCCCCTCACATAGCAAGTCCCTGCTACCCCATGACTACAGCACCGCATTACTGCAGCCAGTGAACCCCCTTGCATTTCTAAACTACCCCAGGGGAGAAGCAAAACTGCCGTTGTGGGCCTCTGACCTCCCCGATTCTCTAATCTGGGTGAGTGTGGGGGCAGTGATGACAAGAAGCTCCTTCCCCTCCCAGCACACACTGCAAGCAAGATCTGCAGTCCTCATCTCTCCCAGGCCTGGCTACTCTGTAACAGCTGCATCCTCACTGGCCTTGTGGGGACATGGGACGCTTCCCTGCCATGGCTCCCAGCGGCCCCGGTGTGCTGGCCTTTCTGCTTCCCTTAATTCCAGCCTCCCTGTTCTAGCTGCTTGGAATGTCAAATGTCCTCAGTGCTTTTCCTCTGCAGTTACCCTGGAATTCCAGCGGAGTGCTTAGGTTGGTGGAGCCTTCTTAGCCCAGGTATCCTCCTCCTCCAGGGAGCCCTCCTGAAATGCCCCTCCCTTGATAGGCTGGGGCCAGCACTCCCTGCCGGGTTTCCTTAGCCCATGTGAGATAGCATCCACTCATTATGTGTTCCTCATTCCCTGCCTCCTGCTCCCCCATACCATCCCTTAATCCAGCCAGAGTCATTCCTCTTCGTGGCATCCCAGTCCTGGCCCGGAGTCTGGCTCCTAAAAGGCACTATTATAAATATTGGTGGCAAAGTTGAGGCTGTGACGCTCAGTTCAATTCTTTTTTTTTTTTTTTTTTTTTTTTTACAGAGACAAGGTCTTACTCTGTCACCCAGGCTGGAGTGCAGTGGTGCAGTCATAGCTCATTGCAGCCTCAAAATTCTGGGCTCAAGCAATCTTCCAACTCAGCATCCTGAGTAACTGGGATTACAGGTGTGAACCATCATGCCTGGCTAATTAAAAAGTAAAAGAAAATTTTTGTAGAGACAGAGTCTCGCCATGTTGCCCAGGCTGGTCTTGAACTTCTGGCCTCAAGCAACTGCCCTGCCTCAGCCTCAGCCTCCCAAAGTGTTGGGATTACGAATGTGAACTTCTTCAATTCAATTCAATTGGCCCTTCAAATCTGTGTTCATTCACCGAAGATTCCAATGCCCCTCCCCCATATAAACTGGGGCAGACCGGAGGAGCAGCGGAGGTGGGGTGGATAGAGTCCCAGCGCTGGAGGAGACCCACTTGTGAGCCACCTGGAATCTCATCTGCCTGCCCAAGGCTTCTGCCCCTTCTACAGGAACGGGAGTTCCCTCAGGTGGACATAGGAGCTTCTCCATCTGCAAGTGCCCACCAGGGAAGAACTGCACCAATCCCGATGGTCACTGGGGCTGAGGGAGGGCACTGGGGATGCAGGGGCCCTCTAACTCCCACCTATAGAACCCTTTTGGGGGCCCAGGCCTCCAGGCCAGCTCCCTGGCACACACCACTTGTGGAGCTTGAACTTCCAGCTCCTAAGCCCTGGGGCTTTGAGCACAGCCTGGGCAGCAGCTGCAGGCACGTTGGGGTGCCCATTCTCTCTTCATCCACCCCCACGCCTGCCCATCTCTAGCCAAAGTCCATGCCGGGCACGCAGGTGAGGGCTGCGGGGAAGAGCACACAGAGGCTGCAGCTGCATCCCCCGGCCCGTCCTCAGCCCACTAAGCCCCTGGCCCAACCCTGGCTGAGACCCCAGCCTGCCCCGTGGGTAGCTGGCTTCTGTGACACCTCCGTTGCGTAAGAAGGGACTAGAGGTTAGGTGAAGGGTGGAGGGCAGGGGGCGCTCTAGTGAACGAGGCCACCTCCCAGCTGGCAGGGCTGAGTGCATGGCAGTGAGGGACGCCTGGGTCCTGGGAAGGCACAGGAGGTAGAGACCCCGAGGCCCTGCCAGCTTCCCCCTGCAAGCCTGGGAAGCAAAGTGCCCACATCTTCTGTTTCTGTCAGTTCCTGCAAAGTCCCAGTGCTTGCAACGGGGAAATGGGGCAAGTGACCTTCTCCCTCCTCTCTTGGTGGCTCTGGAAGGAAAAAGTCAGTGGTGTCGCCTGAAGGCAGCCCCTTTAAGCAGACTGGGTCTGGGGGTCTCAGATGCCCGGCGCTGCCCCGTGCTGCTGGCCATGCATGCCCCCGTGCCTTGGTTGGCAGGGTTCTGGGCAGCCCCGCCTACAGGCCTTTCCCCCAGTTCTTCCAGCTCTCCTGGGTGATGCAGGAGGCCTGGCCCTGGCCCAGAAGGGAGGCTGCTCTTGGCTGATGTTCACGTGCCTGCTCCTGGGCCTGGCCTGGCTCCTGGGTCCTCTCCCATGCCCGTGTCCTTGAGGGCCACCAGGAGACAGGCCCTGGTTGGGGCAGGTGTTGCCTTGGGGCTGGTCCCTCCTAGGCTTCTGGCTGGGCTGGTGCCCTCCTTCCCCACTGGGTTTGGGTGTTCACCTGGGGCTCCTGGCTCTGCCCCAGGTTGACTTTCACAGCAGCAGCCGTGAGGCCTGGCTGGGAGGAGGTGGGTGGAAAGTCCAAGGCCCCTCCTCTAGGCCTCCCTCCCCAGGGGGACTAGTTGGTCACGGGGGTGGGGGTGGGTGCTCCTGGGCGGGCGCTCCCGGGGGTGAGGGGTAGCTGGGGGATGCAGCTGGCCCGGTAGGGCACTGGAGAAGACCCTCTACCCAGAGGGCCCCAGGACCCCCCTCCCCATGGGCCCACACGGCTCTGTGGCCGTGTGCGTGGGAGGGATGAGTGTCACAGCGGGTGTGAGTGCACCTGTGGGTGCGGCCCGGAGAGCCCGCATGGGGGCAGGGGACCGTGAGAACCAGTCTGTGGGTGGAGACCTAGGGCAGGGGTGCCCTTGCTTTCTGGGATGTCCCAGGCCAAGGAGTTTGGGGGCATGGGGGCCCACAGTGCCAGAGGAAATCCTGGCCACTAGGTGTCACCCGGAGCCCATGGGACAGAAGCAGCCCCCCCACCAGGGGAGGGGCTGGAGCCTTACCTCCCAGGTATGCCCACTCCTGCAGCTGGGGGGCAATCCCTGGTCTGTCACAGTGTCTGAGGGTCCACTTGCAGTGGGGAGCCGGTGGCACGGCGTCACCCCTTGCAGGAGGCCATACGCTGTATGGAAGCACGCCATCCTCACCTCCTGCCCACATAGACCGGGACTGAGGAGGGAACCCAGGTGGGGATGCAGCATTCCCTCCAAGCCCACCCAGCCCCTCTGATGCCCAGGTGCCTGCTGCAGGGGCCCCCTTGTGCCAGCCCCTCCAAGGGAGCAGCTTGGACCTGCACCTGCCGTGCTTGCCAGCCTCAGGATGAAGGAGGGAAGGGTCCTTGCTCACAACTGCCCCCAATCCCCACTTAGGTCCAGCTCAGCATATTAGGGTCCCAAAGCCCCACCCAGACCACTGGCGGGCTTTTGCAGCCGTTCAGAGCTGGTCCCCACCCTCCTGCTGTGCATCCACTCATCCAAAGCACAGCAAGGATCTACTGTGTGCTGGGAGGACCCTACCTGGCAGAGTTCACGGGCGATGGAATGTCAGCCGCCTAATACAGAAACCAGAAAATTTGTTATTTATCTATTTGTGGGACAAAGTCTCGCTCTGTTATTCAGGCTGGAGTGCAGTGGCACTATCTCGGCTCACCACAAACTCCACCTCGTGGGTTCAAGTGATTCTTCTGCCTCAGCCTCCTGAGTAGTTGGGACTACAGGCATGCACCACCATGCCCTGCTAATTTTTGTATTTTTAGTAGAGACAGGGTTTCACCATGTTGGTCAGGCTGGTCTTGAACTCTTGACCTCAAGTGATCCACCTGCCTCAGCCTCCCAATACAGGAGTGAGCCACTGCACCCAGCTAATTTTTATATTTTTTGTAGACACAGGGTTTCACCATACTGGGCAGGATGGTCTCGAACTCCAGACCTCAGGTGATCACCTGCCTTGGTCTCCCAACGTGCTGGGATTACAGGCATGAGCCACTGTGCCTGGCCTAAATCAGAGAATTTGTAATGGAGACAGCGACACACAGAAAAACATCATGGAGGAACTGGAAGGGCTGTGGGTGAGGTGGCAGCTTTAGTGGGGCTTGGGGGAGGGGAGCGCCCCCAGGGAGGGCCTTGTAAGCAGGTGAGGAAGAGCATCAGTTAGGCGAGCACCCCAGGGAGATACATTAGGGCAGCTGGAACAGTCCGTGCTAAGGCCCCAAGGCAGGAACGAGCCAAACCTGTTAGTGAAACACCAGGACCTGTGTGGACTAGGGCGGTGAGGCAGGTGGGAGGTGGCAGGAAACAGAGGGCCTTGAACCATGCTGCCTTCTTCTCCCCAGGCCCTCAGGGGCCATCCCTGCCACAGGGTGGTGGAGCCTTCTGACTGGCACATGAGGCTGTCCTAGCTGAGGCTGGTCCTGGCTGGTGAGGAGAAGATGCCATGGCTCAGGGGGTCAAACAGGATCCAACCCTCATACCCTGTAGGCTGAGGAGCAGATATAATCCTGAGAGAGGCTGGGTAAGATAGCTCTCGCCTGTAATCCCAGCACTTGGGGAAGCCAGTGTGGGAGGATTGCTTGAGTCCAGCCTGGGCAACATAGCAGGACCCTGTCTCGACAGGTGGAAAGACAAACAAGAAAACCCCCCAAAATACTTAAGCAGTCATGGTGGCATGCACCTGTAGTCCCAGTTACTCAGGAGGCTGAGGCGGGAGGATCGCTTGAGCCCAGGAGTTTGAGGCTGCAGTGAGTTGTGATCACAGCACTGCACTCTAGTGACAGAGCGAGACCCTGTTTCAAATTAAAAAAAAAAAAATCATGGAGGGGCCCTTTCCCCACCAGCTGAGGGCTCCCCAAGGCAGGGCACGACTGGTCTGTCCTAGCTGCCAGGCCCCTAGACAGGGTCTTCTTGGCTGGGGGGCAAGGTTAGCTGGGGTAAGGCAGAGGGAAGGGTGGCAGAGGTCCTGTCCCAGCACCTCTCTGCTGCTCAGCCCTTTGCAGTATCTCTGCAAACCCCAGAGTAAAACCAAAGACCTTGCCACAGCAGTGACCCTACGCACAGCCCCAGAAGCTCGTTCACCTCATCCGACTCTCCCTGTCACCCAGTTGGCACTACTACACTACTCCTTAAGTAGGGACGCTCCTGCCCCAGGGCCTTTGTGCTGGTGGTTCCTCTGCCTGGAATGCCCTTTCCTTGAAACCCTCAGGGCTCCTCACCCCCTCACCCCACTGCAGGACCGCCAGATGCCACCTTCCCAGGAAGCTTTCTCTGCCCATTCCATCGAAAAGCACATTCCCCACCCCAGCACTTTCTTTCCTTTTCTCCTTCCTTCCCTTCTTTCCTTCCTTCCTTCCTTCCTTCCTTCCTTCCTTCCTTCCTTCCT